>NW_020529274.1:0-12239 GCF_003368295.1 Carassius auratus
TATATATATATTATATATATATATATATATATATATATACATATATATTTAGTAACACTTTACAATAAGATTTCATTTATAAACATTATGTTAACATGAACAATATTTATATAGCATTCATTCATGTCAGTTAATATTCCAAACTTAAAATTAAAACATTGTTTTATTGTGATTTTTTTCCAAGCACATTTTACCATTCCAAACCATATCAATCTTAATAACTACCATTATTTTTATTTAATCATTTATGAGTGCTATACAATAGTCCAGGAAAGCTGGAAGAGAAACTCCTTATATTCATGTGTGCAGAATTATTAGGCATGTTTTCTTTTACAGATGAAATGCGCTAAAAAAGAGTTTTAACTCAAACTGTTTTAACTCAAAGTCGAAAATTATGAAATACCCATGAGAAATATCAAACACAAATGCAATACAGAAATGGATAAGTTAAGACTTGACCATTGTACAAAAATGCTGACTGGGTCATGAGGTCAGAAAAGAAGAAGAAAAAAACAGGTCAAGAAGAACTGACAAAAATAATTGCAAAATAATTAGGAATTAATGTGAAGATTAATTTTTAGTCAATTCTGCAAGACAGACTTTCAGGAAAGGAGGTGGAATAAAAATGAGCTCCTAAATCTTAATCCCGGATTCTGGAAGATATATTCCTCAAACCATCGGACAAGAGGAGGTGGTGCTGGTCCTTCACGAGTCACTCTAATCTGTTCATAAAGCCTATATATAAAGTCTTAATATATAGTATTTCACAATACTTCATGGTATTCTAATTAAATCATTTTTTGGAATCTTAGATCTCTCAGAACCTGACACATTGTAATTCTGAGACTCCAGGAAAGTGGCAGTTCTGTAAAATGTTGGCGCTGGAGACTAAATGCTCCCTGATAGTTTCACACCTAATTCACTTAACACACACACACACACACCACACACCACACACATTACCCACAGTGACAGAGGGACAGAGTGACATCAGATGTATGATAGTTTTTTAATTTTCTATCATCCATATAGTGTTGTATAGTCATGAAACTATGCATATTTCCTCAGAATGACTTGTCTTCTATGTGTATCATTTTTTTTGAAGTGTTTAGAAGCTGCACTTAAAAAAAGTAAAGACATTTACCGGTTACTTTTTTATTGTTTATTTCAAAAAATCACCACGACAAGACCATTCAAGCCATTCAAAAATTCATCCGCACCTGTACTGTTAGATACATTCTTTAAACAGTGGTAAAAGAGGATGGTGGTGCTGATCCTTCAAGAGTCACTCAAAACGTATTTGTCCATAAAGCCTATAAAGAATTATTCTTAATATACAGTTCACAATACTTCAGCTTGTTATTCTAATTAAGTGAGGTCATTTTATCAGTAAAATACATAAAATTCATATTATTTTTCTTTGAAAGATATCTATAAATGATTTAAATCATACTTGTTTCTACAATAATTATTTAAAAGTAATCCTATAGCTCCATCTGGTGGCCATTATTGGTACTAAGAATTGCAAGCTTGATTTATATGTTATGATAGTTTTAATTTTATGCTGGCTCTTGAAAATGATAAAGCTATGAAACTTACTGTGCTTCCTTCAAATGATGACTTCTACGTATATAAAAAATTATGAAGAGTTGGAATTAAAATTTTTAAAGATATAGTAAAAATAACTATTGTATTTTTTTTATGTTACTTTAATAAATCGCTATGGCCACACCATTTAAGGTATCCTAAACCCATTCGAAATTTAACATCTTCAGTATATTGGCTTCATGTTAAAACAGTTTGGTGTGAACTACTTGTGTCTTCTTGGAGGAGTATGAATTCATTTACAGGCTGAGTTTATCATAAATCCACAATAACATTTCTGAGTTCTGTATCAATCTGTGTTGTTTGTTTATTTTTTTATTTTATTTTTTTTTTCATAGGAAGATAACTGACCCTTTATTCTCCTTTTTAATAAATGTGCTTATAAACCAAGAACAAGCTATTTATAGCTGTATTTATAAACTGCTTACTACTGACTATTAATATTGGGACAAGGCTTTATAAAGCATGAACTGACTATTTACTAATGAGTGCAGTTATTATAAAGTGTTATCAATGCATTTGCTAATGTTAACAAATTAGACATTATTTTACAGTGTTATCAAATCCCTTAAATGATTTGTAAGTGTTTTGTAATGATTTTATTGACCTACAAGCATTTGTGAAAGTTCTGCTTGCATTACAGCTTAGTCTTGATCTGTGAGCTGAACAGATTTACTGTTACATCCATGAGATTATGTCAATTCAAATAAATATCATGTCACAGGATGTCAGAGGTCAGTATCAAATTAGTTTGAAATTATTATTTGCAGCACAAATAAGGTTTTTTTAGGATTTTTTAAAAATGTTTGTTTTTATAACTATAATGCATAAACTATGAAACTATACAAAATGTATAAAAAAGTAAAAGTTATTCTTTTCCAATGTTTTGTATTTATTTATTTATTTTATTTTTGGATTTACATTTTAAAAAATTATCCTATGGCAATCATTCTAAACAGCTTGAATAAAACCTGTTAATATTTATTATAGACCACTATAACTGTGTATAATCTAACAAACAAGTTTATTATGAAAATAAAAGCGTGTACACCAGATAAATTGGACGATAAAGAAATTGCTAACAAAAGTATACAATAGTTTTTAGGCGTTTAGATGCAGAAATGGAAAAATAAAATGTAAAATAAAATGTAATTGATTTAATTAAATATAGATTAAGTCTTGTTAGAGCAAAATAATAAATAGATACGTACACACATTAAACAAGCAGCCAAGATGAATGAGTTTAATTTTTTTATATAGATTAAAATTGAAGACAGAAGCAGCTGGTATGCGGTCACTTAATATTAAATTCCAGTAGATCCACTTTAGATTTATTTCTCAACAGTTTATGTTCACGTGGCTGTTTTCGTTTATATTCGCCAAGCTATTATGTATTTTGAAATAATCTTGTCCTTGAAGTGTTCGTTCTTACGACGAAAGGCAGAATCCTGCATCTCGAGAGATATATGTTATTCTGCCAGTCGCGCTTTCAAATAGTCTTGCACACTTAAACGGGTCACAAAAGACCTGCATTTAGCTCGTGTTGTGTTATAATGGATGTATTGTGTGCATTTATGGCAATAATTTATTTTAAAAAGCTCTTAAACAAGAATAAATTCGTTAGTTTTGAACTTGTGACACTGTGCGCGCTGATCGGAGGCAGTGATTTCAGATATAGGCAGCCGCGAATATTTCATTTTCACACAAACAGTTCAAAAACATCTTAATTTAGCTCTTGGTGTGCTCTAATTGGTGAATTGTGTGATATCGCTGCAATACTTTATTTTTAATAGCTATAAAACAAGAATAAACTCGTTTTTTTCTGAGCTCGTCATTCCACACGCTCCTGCTCAGAGCGGTGATTCATCTCTCGTGTTTCTCACGTATCACTGACCACACATCAATTATTAATGAGCCCTGAGCTGGTAATAATCATATATGTTGGTTTAGCTTGTCAGTGTGAATTAAATCCAAGTATTTATTTGTATTTTAAACCGATTTAAAAGTGAAACCAAAAGACAGTCTCCTCCCTTTTTTTTGCCGGTAACTGCACCTGTAGGGGCGCTATTTCTCTCAGACAATGGAAGTCTAAGCACACACACTCAAACAGATGGACAGAGTGATATGAGATGTCTGACAGTTTTTTAATTTTATGTTATCCATACATTGTTGTTAAGTCATGAAACTATGCATATTTACTCAGAATAACTTTTTTTCTGTATGAAAAAAGGTTTTGAAGTGTTTGGAATTTAAAAATGCAGGAAAAATTAATAATTCCATCTTTATTGTCATTTAAAAAAATCACCACGACAAAACCATCCAAGCTATCCAAAACCCATTCACAATTTAAGTTCCTCAATGTTTTTTCAACATGTACACCAAGTTTGGTGTGTATAGTGTTACTCTCCTCTGAGCAGTATGCATTAATTCACAGCTAAATGTAAAAAACAATCCACATTCAAATCAAAATAGCCGACTTCCTGTTGGTCGTAGCTGATGACTGTGAATTAGAAAGTTGTCCGTCTTGATAAGAACAATTTTTGTACTGAGTTTGGTGTCTGTAGCTAAAACTAACCCCCTCACTTTTGACAAAAGGTGGCGCTATAGAGTGCCTCTTCCACGCCCTCTTATGAACTTTTGCCAGTGTCTAGCTGTCACTAATACTGATATGTGTTCTGAGTTTGATGAAATTCTAAGCATGTTATATGCCTCAAAATCACCTGAGAAGTATTCCAGTTTGACATGTTGCCACGGCAACAATATTTTTAGATATCAATATCCCCCCAGCAGATTTATATCGGCTGTGTTTTAACATTATTCTGATGAAGTTTGAAGCAAATCGAGTAAAAATAAGATGCTGAATTCAAAGCATTTTGAAAATGACACACTTCCTGCTGCCAGTTGGTGGCGCTATAACTTTGACTCCTAATAGTCACATATATGCGATCGACATCATACAATGAATAATCTGATGAAGTTTGATTAAAATTAGGAAATGTATGTGGATGGTATTAGACACTTCCTGTTTCTCAATTCTCGCCATAAATTCAAACGCCTCGCTACGAGCAAACCGTTCGAGATATCAAAAATCCCCTGGCAATTTTTCATCCCCAATGTCTTGAGATCATGTTGACCGAGTTTGGCGGCAATCGAGTAAAAAACCTATGACAAGTATTTCAAATTCCAGAGCATGCGCTTTTTACATAACTCTAAATAGCTGACTTCCTGTTGGGCGGAGCCTATGACATGCAATACGAAAGTTGTTCGGCACGATGAGATCTATATGTGTACTGAGTTTCATATGAATATGTGCAAGTATGTGTGAGCTATACATCAACATTTCTGACTGTGTTCCAGGGGGCGCCGTAGAGCCCCTGTGCCACGCCCGGGTCCCAGCCTCTGCAGGCTCCTAAAGGCCACAGATTCCAAAGTGTGCGCAAATTTTCAAGAGTTTTTGAGTATGTTAAGGACCCCAAAAGCCCCCACAACTTTGACGAAAAATTTGAATACTAAACCCTAAATAGCCAACTTCCTGTTGGGCGGAGCCTATGATATGCAATACAAAAGTTGTTTGGATTGATGAGATTTATATGTGTACCGAGTTTCATACGTCTACGAGCAAGAATGTATGATATATGGCCCTCCATATTCCAGGGGGCGCTGTAGAGCCCCTGTGCCACGCCCGTGTATCAGTCTCTGCCCGGCCCTAATGGCCGCAGGTTCCAATCTGTGTGCCAATTTTCAAGACTTTTTAAGCATGTTAAGGGCCCCAAAAGCCCCCGAGACGTTGGAAAAAAATAATAATAATAATAATAATAATAAAAAATAATCCTAAGGAAAACAATAGGCCTCTCGCCCTTTGGGCTTGAGCCCTAATAATAATAATAATAATAATAATAACAAATAATCCTAAGGAAAACAATAGGGCTCTCGCCCTCCAGGCTTGAGCCCTAATAATAATAATAATAATAATAATAAATATAGCTGCAAGCAGCGATGGCGGGCTCAAGCCACCAATGCCATCGCCACCCCGGTGGCATCAGGTAAACTGTGCCCAGCGGGCACATGCATTCACAATATCCCTCTGGCAGTGAGGTTTTAAAGGATACGCCAGATAAAGGGTTAATCCGAATCATCTAGACTTTAAAATCACATTCACAGAACAATATATATTTAACTTTAGTAACACTTTACAATAAGATTTCATTTATAAACATTATGTTAATATGAACAATATTTATATAACATTCATTCATGTCAGTTCATATTCCAAAATTAAACATTAAAACATTGTTTTATTGTGATTTTTTTTCCAAGCACATTTGACCAATTCCAAACCATATCAATCTTAATAACTACCATTATTTTTCATTTAATCATTTATGAGTGCTATACAATAGTCCAGGAAAGCTGGAAGAGAAAAACTCCTTATATTCATGTGTGCAGAATTATTAGGCATGTTTTCTTTTACAGATGAAATGCGCTAAAAAAAGAGTTTTAACTCAAACTGTAAAGTCGAAAATTATGAAATACCCATGATAAATATCAAACACACATGCAATACAGAAATGGATAAGTTAAGACTTGACCATTGTACAAAAAATGCTGACTGGGTCATGAGGTCAGAAAAGAAGAAGAAAAAAACAGGTCAAGAAGAACTGACAAAAAGAATTGCAAAATAATTAGGAATTAATGTGAAGATTAATTTTTAGTCAATTCTGCAAGACAGACTTTCAGGAAAGGAGGTGGAATAAAAATGAGCTCCTAAATCTTAATCCCGGATTCTGGAAGATATATTCCTCAAACCATCGGACAAGAGGAGGTGCTGCTGGTCCTTCACGAGTCACTCTAATCTGTTCATAAAGCCTATATATAAAGTCTTAATATATAGTATTTCACAATACTTCATGGTATTCTAATTCAATCATTTTTTGGAATCTTAGATCTCTCAGAACCTGGCACATTGTAATTCTGAGACTCCAGGAAAGTGTCAGTTCTGTAAAATGTTGGCGCTGGAGACTAAATGCTCCCTGATAGTTTCACACCTAATTCATTTAACACACACACACACACATTACCCACAGTGACAGAGGGACAGAGTGACATCAGATGTATGATAGTTTTTTAATTTTCTATCATCCATATAGTGTTGTATAGTCATGAAACTATGCATATTTCCTCAGAATGACTTGTCTTCTATGTGTACATTTTTTTGAAGTGTTTATAAGCTGCACTTTAAAAAAATAAAATACATTTACTGGTTACTTTTTTACTGTTATTTAAAAAAAAAATCACCACGACAAAACCATTCAAGCTATCCAAAATTCATTCGCACCTCTTCTGTAAGATAAATTCTTTAAACAGTGGTAAAAGAGGATGTGGTGCTGATCCTTCAAGAGTCTCTGAAAACGTATCTGTCCATAAAGCCTATAAAGAATTATTCTTAATATACGGTTCACAATACTTCAGCTTGTTTTTCTAATTAAGTGAGGGTCATTTTATCAGTAAAATACATAAAATTCATATTATTTTTCTTTGAAAGATTTCTATAAATGATTTAAATCATACTTGTTTCTACAATAATTATTTAAAAGTAATCCTATAGCTCCATCTGGTGGCCGTTATTGGTACTAAGAATTGCCAGCTTGATTTATAAGTTATGATAGTTTTAATTTTATGCTGGCTCTTGAAAATGATAAAGCTATGAAACTTACTGTGCTTCCTTCAAATGATGACTTCTACGTATATAAAAAATTATGAATAGTTGGAATTAAACATTTTAAAGATATAGTAAAATAACTATTGTATTTTTTTATGTTACTTTAATAAATCGCTATGGCCACACCATTTAAGGTATCCTAAACCCATTCGAAATTTAACATCTTCAGTATATGGCTTCATGTTAAAACAGTTTGGTGTGAACTACTTGTGTCTTCTTGGAGGAGAATTAATTCATTTACAGGCTGAGTTTATCATAAATCCACAATAACATTTCTGAGTTCTGTATCAATCTGTGTTGTTGTTTGTTTATTTTTATTTTATTTATTTTTCATAGGAAGATAACTGACCCTTTACTCTCCTTTTTAATAAATGTGCTTATAAACCAAGAACAAGCTATTTATAGCTGTATTTATAAACTGCTTACTACTGACTATTAATATTGGGACAAGGCTTTATAAAGAATGAACTGACTATTTACTAATGAGTGCAGTTATTATAAAGTGTTATCAATGCATTTGCTAATGTTAACAAATTAGACATTATTTTACAGTGTTATCAAATCCCTTAAATGATTTGTAAATGTTTTGTAATGATTTTATTGACCTACAAGCATTTGTGAAAGTTCTGCTTGCATTACAGCTTAGTCTTGATCTGTGAGCTGAACAGATTTACTGTTACATCCATGAGATTATGTAAATTCAAATAAATATCATGTCACAGGATGTCAGAGGTCAGTATCAAATTAATTTGAAATTATTATTTGCAGCACAAATAAGGTTTTTTAGGATTTTTAAAAATCCCTAAAACTGTCAAAAAAGGATAAGGCCTAAGATTTCTATGTGAGTGGCTAAATTTATTTGTTTTTATAACTATAATGCATAAACTATAAAATTATACAAAATGTATAAAAAAGTACAACAGTTATTCTTTTCCAATGTTTTTTATTTATTTAAACTTTTTTTTTTTTTTTTTTGGATTTACATTTAAAAAAATTAGCCTACTGCATTCATTCTAAACAGCTTGAATAAAACCTGTTAATATTTATTATAGACCACTGTAACTGTGTATAATCTAACAAACAAGTTTATTATGAAAATAAAAGTGTACACCAGATAAATTGGACGATAAAGAAATTGCTAACAATAGTATAATAGAGCATGTTTTAGGTTTTTAGGCGTTTAGATGCAGAAATGGACAAATCAAATGTAAAATAAAATGTAATTGATTTAATTAAATATAGATTAAGTCTTGTTAGAGCAAAATAATAAATAAATACGTACACATATTAAAAAAGCAGCCAAGATGAATGAGTTTAATTTTTTATATAGATTAAAATTGAAGACAGAAGCAGCTGGTATATGCGGTCACTTAATATTCAAATCCAGTAGATCCACTTCAGATTTATTTCTTAACAGTTTATGTCCACGTGGCTGTTTTCGTTTATATTCGCCAAGCTATTATGTATTTTGAAATAATCTTGTCCTTGATGTGTTCGTTCGTACGACGAAAGGCAGAATCCTGCAGCTCGAGAGATATTCTGCCAGTCGCGTTTTCAAGTAGTCTTGCACACTTAAACGGGTCACAAACACCTGCATTTAGCTCTTGTGTTATAATGGGTGTATTGTGTGCATTTATGGCAATATTTTATTTGAAAAAGCTCTTAAACAAGAATAAATTCGTTTGTTTTGAACTTGTGACACTGTAAGCGCTGATCGGAGGCGGTGATTTCAGATAGGCAGCCGCGAATATTTCATTTTCACACAAACAGTTCAAAAACATCTGAATTTAGCTCTTGGTGTGTTCTAATTGGTGAATTGTGTGATATCGCTTTAATATTTTATTTGTTAAAGCTATAAAACAAAAATAAACTCGTTTTTCTGAGCTCGTCATTCCACACGCTCATGCTCAGAGCGGTGATTCATCTCTCGTGTTTCTCACGTATCACTGACCACACATCAATTATTAATGAGCCCTGACCCGGTAATAATCATATATGTTGGTTTAGCTTGTCAGTGTGAATTAAATCCAAGTATTATTTTGTATTTTAACCGATTTAAAAATGAAACTAAAAGAGAGTCTCCTCCCTTTCAGTCGAATTTCCCTTTAAGGAATTGAACCTGTAGGGGCGCATTTTCTCTCAGACAATGTAAGTCTCAGCACATAATACTCAAACAGAGGGACAGAGTGAGATGAGATGTCTGACAGTTTTTTAATTTTCTGTTATCCATACAGTGTTGTAAAGTCGTGAAACTATCCATATTTACTCAGAATGACTTTTTTTTTGTATGAAAAAAGGTTTTGAAGTGTTTGGAATTTAAAAATGCAGGACAATTAATAATTCCATTTTTACTGTCATTTAAAAAAATCACCACGACAAAACCGTTCAAGCTATCCAAAATCCTTTGGCAATTTAAGTTGTTTAAAATGTTTTGGCATCATGTAGACAAAGTTTGGTGTGTATAGTGTTACTCTCCTCTGAGCAGTATGCATTAATTCACAGCTAAATGTAAAAAAAATCCACATTCAAATCAAAATAGCTGACTTCCTGTTGATCGTAGCTGATGACTGTGAATTAGAAAGTTGTCCGTCTTGATAAGAACAATTTTTGTACCGAGTTTGGTGTCTGTAGCTAAAACTAACCCCCCCACTTTTGACAAAAGGTGGCGCTATAGAGTGCCTCTTCCACGCCCTCTTATGAACTTTTGCCAGTGTCTAGTTATCATAAATACTGATATGTGTTCTGAATTTCATGAAATTCTAAGTATGTTATATGCCTTAAAATCACCTGAGAAGTATTCAAGTTTGACATGTTGCCACGGCAACAATATTTTTAGATATCAATATCCCCCTAGCAGATTAATATAGGCTGTGTTTTAACATTATTCTGATGAAGTTTGAAGCAAATCGAGTAAAAATAAGATGCTGAATACAAAGCATTTTGAAAATGACACACTTCCTGCTGCCAGTTGGTGGCGCTATAACTTTGACTCCTAATAGTCACATATATGCGATCGACATCATACAATGAATAATCTGATGAAGTTTGATTAAAATCAGGAAATGTATGTGGATGGTATTAGACACTTCCTGTTTCTCATTTCTCGCCATAATTTCAACGCCTCGCCACGAGCAAACCGTTTGAGATATCAAAAATCCCCTGGCAATTTTTCATCCCCATTGTCTTGAGATCATGTTGACCGAGTTTGGCGGCAATCGAGTAAAAAACCTATGACAAGTATTTCAAATTCCAGAGCATATGCTTTTTACATAACTCTAAATAGCTGACTTCCTGTTGGGCGGAGCCTATAACATGCAATACGCAAGTTGTTCGGCACGATGAGATCTAAATGTGTACTGAGTTTCATATTAATACGTGCAAGTATGTGTGAGCTATACATCAACATTTATGACTGTGTTCCAGGGGGCGCTGTAGAGCCCCTGTGCCACGCCCAGGTCCCAGCCTCTGCAGGCTCCTTAAGGCCACAGATTCCAAAGTGTGCGCAAACTTTCAAGAGTTTTTGAGTATGTTAAGGACCCCAAAAGCCCCCACAACTTTGACGACAAATATGAATAATAAACCCCAAATAGCCAACTTCCTGTTGGGCGGAGCCTATGATATGCAATTCGAAAGTTGTTTGTATTGATGAGTTCTATATGTGTACCGAGTTTTGTGCGTCTACGTGCAAGTATGTATGATATATGGCCCTCAGCATTCCAGGGGGCGCTGTAGAGCCCCTGTGCCACGCCCGTGTATCAGTCTCTGCCCGGCCCTAATGGCCGCAGGTTCCAATGTGTGTGCCAATTTTCAAGACTTTTTAAGCATGTTAAGGGCCCCAAAAGCCCCCGAAACCTTGAAGAAAAATAATAATAATAAATAATAAATATAGCTGCAAGCAGCGATGGCGGGCTCAAGCCACCAATGCCATCGCCACCCCGGTGGCATCAGGTAAACTGTGTCCAGCGGGCACATGCATTCACAATATCCCTCTGGCAGTGAGGTTTTAAAGGATATGGCGGTTAAAGGGTTAATCCGAATCATCTAGACTTTAAAATCACATTCACAGAACAATATATATATATATATAACTTTAGTAACACTTTACAATAAGATTTCATTTATAAACATTATGTTAACATGAACAATATTTATATAGCATTCATTCATGTCAGTTAATATTCCAAACTTAAACATTAAAACATTGTTTTATTGTGATTTTTTTCCAAGCACATTTTACCAATTCCAAACCATATCAATCTTAATAACTACCATTATTTTTTATTTAATCATTTATGAGTGCTATACAATAGTCCAGGAAAGCTGGAAGAGAAAAACTCCTTATATTCATGTGCAGAATTATTAGGCATGTTTTCTTTTACAGATGAAATGCGCTAAAAAAGAGTTTTAACTCAAACTGTTTTAACTCAAAGTCGAAAATTATGAAATACCCATGAGAAATATCAAACACAAATGCAATACAGAAATGGATAAGTTAAGACTTGACCATTGTACAAAAATGCTGACTGGGTCATGAGGTCAGAAAAGAAGAAGAAAAAAAAAACAGGTCAAGAAGAACTGACAAAAATAATTGCAAAATAATTAGGAATTAATGTGAAGATTAATTTTTAGTCAATTCTGCAAGACAGACTTTCAGGAAAGGAGGTGGAATAAAAATGAGCTCCTAAATCTTAATCCCGGATTCTGGAAGATATATTCCTCAAACCATCGGAACAAGAGGAGGTGGTGCTGGTCCTTCACGAGTCACTCTAATCTGTTCATAAAGCCTATATATAAAGTCTTAATATATAGTATTTCACAATACTTCATGGTATTCTAATTAAATCATTTTTTGGAATCTTAGATCTCTCAGAACCTGACACCGAGTAATTCTGAGACTCCAGGAAAGTGGCAGTTC
>NW_020529275.1:0-36381 GCF_003368295.1 Carassius auratus
TAATCTAAAAAAAAAAAAAAAAAAAAAAGAGTCAATGCCCGATCTCTTAATCTTAGCAGGTATTGGCTGGTTAGTGCTTGGATGGAGACCGCCTGGGAATACCAGGTGCTTTAAGCTTTAGGGTTTTCTTTCCTACTTATATAATATACGGCGATTAGATTGACTGATCTTTAAATAGCTCTCTCTTTGCAGCAGTCTTCGCTTATGGCCATACCACCTGGCTATGCCAGATCATGTCTGAGCTCGGAAGCTAAGCAGGTTTGGGCCTGGTTAGTAATTGGATGGGAGACCCCCTGGTAATACCAGTTGCTTTAAGATTTTTGTAATTTTTCACAAATTATATAATAATCTTGAAAAAAAAAAGAGTGAATGCCCATTCTTTGAATCTTAGCAGTCATTGACCTGTGTAGTGTTTGGATGGGAGACCCCCTGTTAATACCAGGTGCTCTAATATTATTGGAAATTTATTACTAATTATATAATAATCTTAAAAAAAAAGAGCCCATGCCCGATGCTCTTAATCTTAGCCACGGTATTGGCCTGGTTAGCTGCTTGGATTGGGAGACCGCCTCGGATACGGCAGGTGCTGTAAGCTTTTGGATTTTCATTCCTACTTATATAATGTATGGGCGATTTGATTGGCTGATCTTTAAATAGTCTTCTCTTTGCAGTAATCCTTCGCTTGCGACCGTAACAACCTGGCTATGCCTGATCTCGTCTGCTCTCGGAAGCTAAGCAGGTTTGGTCCTGTATAATGTACCGGCGATTAGATTGGCTGATCTTTAAATAGCTCTCTCTTTGCAGCAGTCTTCGCTTATGGCCATTCCACCCTGGCTATGCCAGATCATGTCTGAGTTCGGAAACTAAGCAGGTTTCGGCCTGGTTAGTAATTGGATGGCAGACCCCCTGGTAATACCAGTTGCTTTAAGATTTTTGGAAATTTTTCACAAATTATATAATAATCTTGCAAGAAAAAAAGAAAGGAGTCAATGCCCCATATCTGAATCTTAGCAGGTATGGGCCTGGTTAGTAATTGGATGGGAGACACCCTGGTAATACCAGTTGCTTTAAGATTTTTGGAAATTTTTCACAAATTATATAATAATCTTGAAAAAAAAAAAAAAGTCAATGCCCGATCTCTGAATAATAGCAGGTTTTGCCTGGTTAGTACTTGGATGGAAGACGGCCGGGAAATACCAGTTGCTGTAATATTTTTGGCAATTTTTACTAATTACATAATAATCTTGCAACAAAAAAAAAAAAAAGAGTAAATGCCCAATCTTTGAATCTTAGGAGGTATGGACCTGTTTAGTGCTTGGATGGGAGACCGCCTCGGAATACCAGTTGCTGTAATATTTTTGGAAATTTGTACTAATTATATAATTATCTTGAAACAAAAAGAGTCAATGCCCAATCTTTGAATCTTAGCAGCTATGGACCTGTTTAGTGTTTGGATGGGAGACCGCCTCGGAAAACCAGGTGCTCTAATATTATTGGAAATGTATTACTAATTATATAATAATCTTTAAAAAAAAAAAAAAAAAAAAAAGAGTCAATGCCCGATCTCTTAATCTTAGCAGGTATTGGCCTGGTTAGTGCTTGGATGGGAGACCGCCTGGGAATACCAGGTGCTTTAAGCTTTAGGGTTTACTTTCCTACTTATATTAGATTGGCTGATCTTTAAATAGCTCTCTCTTTGCAGCAGTCTTCGCTTATGGCTATACCACCCTGTCTATGCCAGATCATGTCTGAGCTCGGAAGCTAAGCAGGTTTGGGCCTGGTTAGTAATTGGATGGGAGACCCCCTGGTAATACCAGTTGCTTTAAGATTTTTGTAAATTTTTCACATGTTATATAATAATCTTGAAAAAAAAAAGAGTCAATGCCCATTCTTTGAATCTTAGCAGTCATGGACCTGTTTAGTGTCTGGATGGGAGACCGCCTCGGAATACCAGGTGCTCTAATATTATTGGAAATTTATTACTAATTATATAATAATCTTAAAAAAAAAAAAAAGAGTCAATGCCCGATCTCTTAATCTTAGCAGGTATTGGCCTGGTTAGTGCTTGGATGGGAGACCGCCTGGGAATACCAGGTGCTTTAAGCTTTAGGGTTTTCTTTCCTACTTATATTAGATTGGCTGATCTTTAAATAGCTCTCTCTTTGCAGCAGTCTTCGCTTATGGCTATACCACCCTGTCTATGCCAGATCATGTCTGAGCTCGGAAGCTAAGCAGGTTTGGGCCTGGTTAGTAATTGGATGGGAGACCCCCTGGTAATACCAGTTGCTTTAAGATTTTTGTAAATTTTTCACATATTATATAATAATCTTGAAAAAAAAAAGAGTCAATGCCCATTCTTTGAATCTTAGCAGTCATGGACCTGTTTAGTGTCTGGATGGGAGACCGCCTCGGAATACCAGGTGCTCTAATATTATTGGAAATTTATTACTAATTATATAATAATCTTAAAAAAAAAAAAAAAAAAAAAAAGAGTCAATGCCCGATCTCTTAATCTTAGCAGGTATTGGCCTGGTTAGTGCTTGGATGGGAGACCGCCTGGGAATACCAGGTGCTTTAAGCTTTAGGGTTTTCTTTCCTACTTATATAATGTACCGGCGATTAGATTGGCTGATCTTTAAATAGCTCTCTCTTTGCAGCAGTCTTCGCTTATGGCCATACCACCCTGGCTATGCCAGATCATGTCTGAGCTCGGAAGCTAAGCAGGTTTGGGCCTGGTTAGTAATTGGATGGGAGACCCCCTGGTAATACCAGTTGCTCTAAGATTTTTGTAAATTTTTCACAAATTATATAATAATCTTGAAAAAAAAAAGAGTCAATGCCCATTCTTTGAATCTTAGCAGTCATGGACCTGTTTAGTGTCTGGATGGGAGACCGCCTCGGAATACCAGGTGCTCTAATATTATTGGAAATTTATTACTAATTATATAATAATCTTAAAAAAAAAAAAAAAAAAAAAAGAGTCAATGCCCGATCTCTTAATCTTAGCAGGTATTGGCTGGGTTAGTGCTTGGATGGGAGACCGCCTGGGAATACCAGGTGCTTTAAGCTTTAGGGTTTTCTTTCCTACTTATATAATATACCGGCGATTAGATTGACTGATCTTTAAATAGCTCTCTCTTAGCAGCAGTCTTCGCTTATGGCCATACCACCCTGGCTATGCCAGATCATGTCTGAGCTCGGAAGCTAAGCAGGTTTGGGCCTGGTTAGTAATTGGATGGGAGACCCCCTGGTAATACCAGTTGCTTTAAGATTTTTGTAAATTTTTCACAAATTATATAATAATCTTGAAAAAAAAAAAGAGTGAATGCCCATTCTTTGAATCTTAGCAGTCATTGACCTGTGTAGTGTTTGGATGGGAGACCCCCTGTTAATACCAGGTGCTCTAATATTATTGGAAATTTATTACTAATTATATAATAATCTTAAAAAAAAAGAGCCAATGCCCGATCTCTTAATCTTAGCAGGTATTGGCCTGGTTAGTGCTTGGATGGGAGACCGCCTCGGAATACCAGGTGCTGTAAGCTTTTGGATTTTCATTCCTACTTATATAATGTATGGGCGATTTGATTGGCTGATCTTTAAATAGTCTTCTCTTTGCAGTATCCTTCGCTTGCGACCGTAACAACCTGGCTATGCCTGATCTCGTCTGCTCTCGGAAGCTAAGCAGGTTTGGTCCTGTATAATGTACCGGCGATTAGATTGGCTGATCTTTAAATAGCTCTCTCTTTGCAGCAGTCTTCGCTTATGGCCATTCCACCCTGGCTATGCCAGATCATGTCTGAGTTTGGAAACTAAGCAGGTTTCGGCCTGGTTAGTAATTGGATGGCAGACCCCCTGGTAATACCAGTTGCTTTAAGATTTTTGGAAATTTTTCACAAATTATATAATAATCTTGCAAGAAAAAAAGAAAGGAGTCAATGCCCCATATCTGAATCTTAGCAGGTATGGGCCTGGTTAGTAATTGGATGGGAGACACCCTGGTAATACCAGTTGCTTTAAGATTTTTGGAAATTTTTCACAAATTATATAATAATCTTGAAAAAAAAAAGAGTCAATGCCCATTCTTTGAATCTTAGCAGTCATGGACCTGTTTAGTGTCTGGATGGGAGACCGCCTCGGAATACCAGGTGCTCTAATATTATTGGAAATTTATTACTAATTATATAATAATCTTAAAAAAAAAAAAAAAAAAAAAAAAGAGTCAATGCCCGATCTCTTAATCTTAGCAGGTATTGGCCTGGTTAGTGCTTGGATGGGAGACCGCCTGGGAATACCAGGTGCTTTAAGCTTTAGGGTTTTCTTTCCTACTTATATAATGTACCGGCGATTAGATTGGCTGATCTTTTAAATAGCTCTCTCTTTGCAGCAGTCTTCGCTTATGGCCATACCACCCTGGCTACGCCAGATCATGTCTGAGCTCGGAAGCTAAGCAGGTTTGGGCCTGGTTAGTAATTGGATGGGAGACCCCCTGGTAATACCAGTTGCTCTAAGATTTTTGTAAATTTTTCACAAATTATATAATAATCTTGAAAAAAAAAAGAGTCAATGCCCATTCTTTGAATCTTAGCAGTCATGGACCTGTTTAGTGTCTGGATGGGAGACCGCCTCGGAATACCAGGTGCTCTAATATTATTGGAAATTTATTACTAATTATATAATAATCTTAAAAAAAAAAAAAAAAAAAAAAAGAGTCAATGCCCGATCTCTTAATCTTAGCAGGTATTGGCCTGGGTTAGTGCTTGGATGGGAGACCGCCTGGGAATACCAGGTGCTTTAAGCTTTAGGGTTTTCTTTCCTACTTATATAATATACCGGCGATTAGATTGACTGATCTTTAAATAGCTCTCTCTTAGCAGCAGTCTTCGCTTATGGCCATACCACCCTGGCTATGCCAGATCATGTCTGAGCTCGGAAGCTAAGCAGGTTTGGGCCTGGTTAGTAATTGGATGGGAGACCCCCTGGTAATACCAGTTGCTTTAAGATTTTTGTAAATTTTTCACAAATTATATAATAATCTTGAAAAAAAAAAAGAGTGAATGCCCATTCTTTGAATCTTAGCAGTCATTGACCTGTGTAGTGTTTGGATGGGAGACCCCCTGTTAATACCAGGTGCTCTAATATTATTGGAAATTTATTACTAATTATATAATAATCTTAAAAAAAAGAGCCAATGCCCGATCTCTTAATCTTAGCAGGTATTGGCCTGGTTAGTGCTTGGATGGGAGACCGCCTCGGAATACCAGGTGCTGTAAGCTTTTGGATTTTCATTCCTACTTATATAATGTATGGGCGATTTGATTGGCTGATCTTTAAATAGTCTTCTCTTTGCAGTATCCTTCGCTTGCGACCGTAACAACCTGGCTATGCCTGATCTCGTCTGCTCTCGGAAGCTAAGCAGGTTTGGTCCTGTATAATGTACCGGCGATTAGATTGGCTGATCTTTAAATAGCTCTCTCTTTGCAGCAGTCTTCGCTTATGGCCATTCCACCCTGGCTATGCCAGATCATGTCTGAGTTCGGAAACTAAGCAGGTTTCGGCCTGGTTAGTAATTGGATGGCAGACCCCCTGGTAATACCAGTTGCTTTAAGATTTTTGGAAATTTTTCACAAATTATATAATAATCTTGCAAGAAAAAAAGAAAGGAGTCAATGCCCCATATCTGAATCTTAGCAGGTATGGGCCTGGTTAGTAATTGGATGGGAGACACCCTGGTAATACCAGTTGCTTTAAGATTTTTGGAAATTTTTCACAAATTATATAATAATCTTGAAAAAAAAAAAAAAGTCAATGCCCGATCTCTGAATAATAGCAGGTTTTGCCTGGTTAGTACTTGGATGGAAGACGGCCGGGAAATACCAGTTGCTGTAATATTTTTGGCAATTTTTACTAATTACATAATAATCTTGCAACAAAAAAAAAAAAAGAGTAAATGCCCAATCTTTGAATCTTAGGAGGTATGGACCTGTTTAGTGCTTGGATGGGAGACCGCCTCGGAATACCAGTTGCTGTAATATTTTTGGAAATTTGTACTAATTATATAATTATCTTGAAACAAAAAGAGTCAATGCCCAATCTTTGAATCTTAGCAGCTATGGACCTGTTTAGTGTTTGGATGGGAGACCGCCTCGGAAAACCAGGTGCTCTAATATTATTGGAAATGTATTACTAATTATATAATAATCTTTAAAAAAAAAAAAAAAAAAAAAAGAGTCAATGCCCGATCTCTTAATCTTAGCAGGTATTGGCCTGGTTAGTGCTTGGATGGGAGACCGCCTGGGAATACCAGGTGCTTTAAGCTTTAGGGTTTACTTTCCTACTTATATTAGATTGGCTGATCTTTAAATAGCTCTCTCTTTGCAGCAGTCTTCGCTTATGGCTATACCACCCTGTCTATGCCAGATCATGTCTGAGCTCGGAAGCTAAGCAGGTTTGGGCCTGGTTAGTGCTTGGATGGGAGACCGCCTGGGAATACCAGGTGCTTTAAGCTTTAGGGTTTTCTTTCCTACTTATATTAGATTGGCTGATCTTTAAATAGCTCTCTCTTTGCAGCAGTCTTCGCTTATGGCTATACCACCCTGTCTATGCCAGATCATGTCTGAGCTCGGAAGCTAAGCAGGTTTGGGCCTGGTTAGTAATTGGATGGGAGACCCCCTGGTAATACCAGTTGCTTTAAGATTTTTGTAAATTTTTCACATATTATATAATAATCTTGAAAAAAAAAAGAGTCAATGCCCATTCTTTGAATCTTAGCAGTCATGGACCTGTTTAGTGTCTGGATGGGAGACCGCCTCGGAATACCAGGTGCTCTAATATTATTGGAAATTTATTACTAATTATATAATAATCTTAAAAAAAAAAAAAAAAAAAAAAAGAGTCAATGCCCGATCTCTTAATCTTAGCAGGTATTGGCCTGGTTAGTGCTTGGATGGGAGACCGCCTGGGAATACCAGGTGCTTTAAGCTTTAGGGTTTTCTTTCCTACTTATATAATGTACCGGCGATTAGATTGGCTGATCTTTAAATAGCTCTCTCTTTGCAGCAGTCTTCGCTTATGGCCATACCACCCTGGCTATGCCAGATCATGTCTGAGCTCGGAAGCTAAGCAGGTTTGGGCCTGGTTAGTAATTGGATGGGAGACCCCCTGGTAATACCAGTTGCTCTAAGATTTTTGTAAATTTTTCACAAATTATATAATAATCTTGAAAAAAAAAAGAGTCAATGCCCATTCTTTGAATCTTAGCAGTCATGGACCTGTTTAGTGTCTGGATGGGAGACCGCCTCGGAATACCAGGTGCTCTAATATTATTGGAAATTTATTACTAATTATATAATAATCTTAAAAAAAAAAAAAAAAAAAAAAGAGTCAATGCCCGATCTCTTAATCTTAGCAGGTATTGGCTGGGTTAGTGCTTGGATGGGAGACCGCCTGGGAATACCAGGTGCTTTAAGCTTTAGGGTTTTCTTTCCTACTTATATAATATACCGGCGATTAGATTGACTGATCTTTAAATAGCTCTCTCTTAGCAGCAGTCTTCGCTTATGGCCATACCACCCTGGCTATGCCAGATCATGTCTGAGCTCGGAAGCTAAGCAGGTTTGGGCCTGGTTAGTAATTGGATGGGAGACCCCCTGGTAATACCAGTTGCTTTAAGATTTTTGTAAATTTTTCACAAATTATATAATAATCTTGAAAAAAAAAAAGAGTGAATGCCCATTCTTTGAATCTTAGCAGTCATTGACCTGTGTAGTGTTTGGATGGGAGACCCCCTGTTAATACCAGGTGCTCTAATATTATTGGAAATTTATTACTAATTATATAATAATCTTAAAAAAAAAGAGCCAATGCCCGATCTCTTAATCTTAGCAGGTATTGGCCTGGTTAGTGCTTGGATGGGAGACCGCCTCGGAATACCAGGTGCTGTAAGCTTTTGGATTTTCATTCCTACTTATATAATGTATGGGCGATTTGATTGGCTGATCTTTAAATAGTCTTCTCTTTGCAGTATCCTTCGCTTGCGACCGTAACAACCTGGCTATGCCTGATCTCGTCTGCTCTCGGAAGCTAAGCAGGTTTGGTCCTGTATAATGTACCGGCGATTAGATTGGCTGATCTTTAAATAGCTCTCTCTTTGCAGCAGTCTTCGCTTATGGCCATTCCACCCTGGCTATGCCAGATCATGTCTGAGTTCGGAAACTAAGCAGGTTTCGGCCTGGTTAGTAATTGGATGGCAGACCCCCTGGTAATACCAGTTGCTTTAAGATTTTTGGAAATTTTTCACAAATTATATAATAATCTTGCAAGAAAAAAAGAAAGGAGTCAATGCCCCATATCTGAATCTTAGCAGGTATGGGCCTGGTTAGTAATTGGATGGGAGACACCCTGGTAATACCAGTTGCTTTAAGATTTTTGGAAATTTTTCACAAATTATATAATAATCTTGAAAAAAAAAAAAAAGTCAATGCCCGATCTCTGAATAATAGCAGGTTTTGCCTGGTTAGTACTTGGATGGAAGACGGCCGGGAAATACCAGTTGCTGTAATATTTTTGGCAATTTTTACTAATTACATAATAATCTTGCAACAAAAAAAAAAAAAAGAGTAAATGCCCAATCTTTGAATCTTAGGAGGTATGGACCTGTTTAGTGCTTGGATGGGAGACCGCCTCGGAATACCAGTTGCTGTAATATTTTTGGAAATTTGTACTAATTATATAATTATCTTGAAACAAAAAGAGTCAATGCCCAATCTTTGAATCTTAGCAGCTATGGACCTGTTTAGTGTTTGGATGGGAGACCGCCTCGGAAAACCAGGTGCTCTAATATTATTGGAAATGTATTACTAATTATATAATAATCTTTAAAAAAAAAAAAAAAAAAAAAAAGAGTCAATGCCCGATCTCTTAATCTTAGCAGGTATTGGCCTGGTTAGTGCTTGGATGGGAGACCGCCTGGGAATACCAGGTGCTTTAAGCTTTAGGGTTTACTTTCCTACTTATATTAGATTGGCTGATCTTTAAATAGCTCTCTCTTTGCAGCAGTCTTCGCTTATGGCTATACCACCCTGTCTATGCCAGATCATGTCTGAGCTCGGAAGCTAAGCAGGTTTGGGCCTGGTTAGTAATTGGATGGGAGACCCCCTGGTAATACCAGTTGCTTTAAGATTTTTGTAAATTTTTCACATGTTATATAATAATCTTGAAAAAAAAAAGAGTCAATGCCCATTCTTTGAATCTTAGCAGTCATGGACCTGTTTAGTGTCTGGATGGGAGACCGCCTCGGAATACCAGGTGCTCTAATATTATTGGAAATTTATTACTAATTATATAATAATCTTAAAAAAAAAAAAAAAAAAAAAAAGAGTCAATGCCCGATCTCTTAATCTTAGCAGGTATTGGCCTGGTTAGTGCTTGGATGGGAGACCGCCTGGGAATACCAGGTGCTTTAAGCTTTAGGGTTTTCTTTCCTACTTATATTAGATTGGCTGATCTTTAAATAGCTCTCTCTTTGCAGCAGTCTTCGCTTATGGCTATACCACCCTGTCTATGCCAGATCATGTCTGAGCTCGGAAGCTAAGCAGGTTTGGGCCTGGTTAGTAATTGGATGGGAGACCCCCTGGTAATACCAGTTGCTTTAAGATTTTTGTAAATTTTTCACATATTATATAATAATCTTGAAAAAAAAAAGAGTCAATGCCCATTCTTTGAATCTTAGCAGTCATGGACCTGTTTAGTGTCTGGATGGGAGACCGCCTCGGAATACCAGGTGCTCTAATATTATTGGAAATTTATTACTAATTATATAATAATCTTAAAAAAAAAAAAAAAAAAAAAAAGAGTCAATGCCCGATCTCTTAATCTTAGCAGGTATTGGCCTGGTTAGTGCTTGGATGGGAGACCGCCTGGGAATACCAGGTGCTTTAAGCTTTAGGGTTTTCTTTCCTACTTATATAATGTACCGGCGATTAGATTGGCTGATCTTTAAATAGCTCTCTCTTTGCAGCAGTCTTCGCTTATGGCCATACCACCCTGGCTATGCCAGATCATGTCTGAGCTCGGAAGCTAAGCAGGTTTGGGCCTGGTTAGTAATTGGATGGGAGACCCCCTGGTAATACCAGTTGCTCTAAGATTTTTGTAAATTTTTCACAAATTATATAATAATCTTGAAAAAAAAAAGAGTCAATGCCCATTCTTTGAATCTTAGCAGTCATGGACCTGTTTAGTGTCTGGATGGGAGACCGCCTCGGAATACCAGGTGCTCTAATATTATTGGAAATTTATTACTAATTATATAATAATCTTAAAAAAAAAAAAAAAAAAAAAGAGTCAATGCCCGATCTCTTAATCTTAGCAGGTATTGGCTGGGTTAGTGCTTGGATGGGAGACCGCCTGGGAATACCAGGTGCTTTAAGCTTTAGGGTTTTCTTTCCTACTTATATAATATACCGGCGATTAGATTGACTGATCTTTAAATAGCTCTCTCTTAGCAGCAGTCTTCGCTTATGGCCATACCACCCTGGCTATGCCAGATCATGTCTGAGCTCGGAAGCTAAGCAGGTTTGGGCCTGGTTAGTAATTGGATGGGAGACCCCCTGGTAATACCAGTTGCTTTAAGATTTTTGTAAATTTTTCACAAATTATATAATAATCTTGAAAAAAAAAAAGAGTGAATGCCCATTCTTTGAATCTTAGCAGTCATTGACCTGTGTAGTGTTTGGATGGGAGACCCCCTGTTAATACCAGGTGCTCTAATATTATTGGAAATTTATTACTAATTATATAATAATCTTAAAAAAAAAGAGCCAATGCCCGATCTCTTAATCTTAGCAGGTATTGGCCTGGTTAGTGCTTGGATGGGAGACCGCCTCGGAATACCAGGTGCTGTAAGCTTTTGGATTTTCATTCCTACTTATATAATGTATGGGCGATTTGATTGGCTGATCTTTAAATAGTCTTCTCTTTGCAGTATCCTTCGCTTGCGACCGTAACAACCTGGCTATGCCTGATCTCGTCTGCTCTCGGAAGCTAAGCAGGTTTGGTCCTGTATAATGTACCGGCGATTAGATTGGCTGATCTTTAAATAGCTCTCTCTTTGCAGCAGTCTTCGCTTATGGCCATTCCACCCTGGCTATGCCAGATCATGTCTGAGTTCGGAAACTAAGCAGGTTTCGGCCTGGTTAGTAATTGGATGGCAGACCCCCTGGTAATACCAGTTGCTTTAAGATTTTTGGAAATTTTTCACAAATTATATAATAATCTTGCAAGAAAAAAAGAAAGGAGTCAATGCCCCATATCTGAATCTTAGCAGGTATGGGCCTGGTTAGTAATTGGATGGGAGACACCCTGGTAATACCAGTTGCTTTAAGATTTTTGGAAATTTTTCACAAATTATATAATAATCTTGAAAAAAAAAAAAAAGTCAATGCCCGATCTCTGAATAATAGCAGGTTTTGCCTGGTTAGTACTTGGATGGAAGACGGCCGGGAAATACCAGTTGCTGTAATATTTTTGGCAATTTTTACTAATTACATAATAATCTTGCAACAAAAAAAAAAAAAGAGTAAATGCCCAATCTTTGAATCTTAGGAGGTATGGACCTGTTTAGTGCTTGGATGGGAGACCGCCTCGGAATACCAGTTGCTGTAATATTTTTGGAAATTTGTACTAATTATATAATTATCTTGAAACAAAAAGAGTCAATGCCCAATCTTTGAATCTTAGCAGCTATGGACCTGTTTAGTGTTTGGATGGGAGACCGCCTCGGAAAACCAGGTGCTCTAATATTATTGGAAATGTATTACTAATTATATAATAATCTTTAAAAAAAAAAAAAAAAAAAAAAAAAGAGTCAATGCCCGATCTCTTAATCTTAGCAGGTATTGGCCTGGTTAGTGCTTGGATGGGAGACCGCCTGGGAATACCAGGTGCTTTAAGCTTTAGGGTTTACTTTCCTACTTATATTAGATTGGCTGATCTTTAAATAGCTCTCTCTTTGCAGCAGTCTTCGCTTATGGCTATACCACCCTGTCTATGCCAGATCATGTCTGAGCTCGGAAGCTAAGCAGGTTTGGGCCTGGTTAGTAATTGGATGGGAGACCCCCTGGTAATACCAGTTGCTTTAAGATTTTTGTAAATTTTTCACATATTATATAATAATCTTGAAAAAAAAAAGAGTCAATGCCCATTCTTTGAATCTTAGCAGTCATGGACCTGTTTAGTGTCTGGATGGGAGACCGCCTCGGAATACCAGGTGCTCTAATATTATTGGAAATTTATTACTAATTATATAATAATCTTAAAAAAAAAAAAAAAAAAAAAAGAGTCAATGCCCGATCTCTTAATCTTAGCAGGTATTGGCCTGGTTAGTGCTTGGATGGGAGACCGCCTGGGAATACCAGGTGCTTTAAGCTTTAGGGTTTTCTTTCCTACTTATATTAGATTGGCTGATCTTTAAATAGCTCTCTCTTTGCAGCAGTCTTCGCTTATGGCTATACCACCCTGTCTATGCCAGATCATGTCTGAGCTCGGAAGCTAAGCAGGTTTGGGCCTGGTTAGTAATTGGATGGGAGACCCCCTGGTAATACCAGTTGCTTTAAGATTTTTGTAAATTTTTCACATATTATATAATAATCTTGAAAAAAAAAAGAGTCAATGCCCATTCTTTGAATCTTAGCAGTCATGGACCTGTTTAGTGTCTGGATGGGAGACCGCCTCGGAATACCAGGTGCTCTAATATTATTGGAAATTTATTACTAATTATATAATAATCTTAAAAAAAAAAAAAAAAAAAAAAAAAGAGTCAATGCCCGATCTCTTAATCTTAGCAGGTATTGGCCTGGTTAGTGCTTGGATGGGAGACCGCCTGGGAATACCAGGTGCTTTAAGCTTTAGGGTTTTCTTTCCTACTTATATAATGTACCGGCGATTAGATTGGCTGATCTTTAAATAGCTCTCTCTTTGCAGCAGTCTTCGCTTATGGCCATACCACCCTGGCTATGCCAGATCATGTCTGAGCTCGGAAGCTAAGCAGGTTTGGGCCTGGTTAGTAATTGGATGGGAGACCCCCTGGTAATACCAGTTGCTCTAAGATTTTTGTAAATTTTTCACAAATTATATAATAATCTTGAAAAAAAAAAGAGTCAATGCCCATTCTTTGAATCTTAGCAGTCATGGAC
The DNA here is from genome assembly GCF_003368295.1 of Carassius auratus. Lineage (NCBI taxonomy): Eukaryota > Metazoa > Chordata > Actinopteri > Cypriniformes > Cyprinidae > Carassius > Carassius auratus. The sequence goes on from NW_020529275.1 coordinate 13,191, forward strand.
CTGTTTAGTGTCTGGATGGGAGACCGCCTCGGAATACCAGGTGCTCTAATATTATTGGAAATTTATTACTAATTATATAATAATCTTAAAAAAAAAAAAAAAAAAAGAGTCAATGCCCGATCTCTTAATCTTAGCAGGTATTGGCTGGGTTAGTGCTTGGATGGGAGACCGCCTGGGAATACCAGGTGCTTTAAGCTTTAGGGTTTTCTTTCCTACTTATATAATATACCGGCGATTAGATTGACTGATCTTTAAATAGCTCTCTCTTAGCAGCAGTCTTCGCTTATGGCCATACCACCCTGGCTATGCCAGATCATGTCTGAGCTCGGAAGCTAAGCAGGTTTGGGCCTGGTTAGTAATTGGATGGGAGACCCCCTGGTAATACCAGTTGCTTTAAGATTTTTGTAAATTTTTCACAAATTATATAATAATCTTGAAAAAAAAAAAGAGTGAATGCCCATTCTTTGAATCTTAGCAGTCATTGACCTGTGTAGTGTTTGGATGGGAGACCCCCTGTTAATACCAGGTGCTCTAATATTATTGGAAATTTATTACTAATTATATAATAATCTTAAAAAAAAAGAGCCAATGCCCGATCTCTTAATCTTAGCAGGTATTGGCCTGGTTAGTGCTTGGATGGGAGACCGCCTCGGAATACCAGGTGCTGTAAGCTTTTGGATTTTCATTCCTACTTATATAATGTATGGGCGATTTGATTGGCTGATCTTTAAATAGTCTTCTCTTTGCAGTATCCTTCGCTTGCGACCGTAACAACCTGGCTATGCCTGATCTCGTCTGCTCTCGGAAGCTAAGCAGGTTTGGTCCTGTATAATGTACCGGCGATTAGATTGGCTGATCTTTAAATAGCTCTCTCTTTGCAGCAGTCTTCGCTTATGGCCATTCCACCCTGGCTATGCCAGATCATGTCTGAGTTCGGAAACTAAGCAGGTTTCGGCCTGGTTAGTAATTGGATGGCAGACCCCCTGGTAATACCAGTTGCTTTAAGATTTTTGGAAATTTTTCACAAATTATATAATAATCTTGCAAGAAAAAAAGAAAGGAGTCAATGCCCCATATCTGAATCTTAGCAGGTATGGGCCTGGTTAGTAATTGGATGGGAGACACCCTGGTAATACCAGTTGCTTTAAGATTTTTGGAAATTTTTCACAAATTATATAATAATCTTGAAAAAAAAAAAAAAGTCAATGCCCGATCTCTGAATAATAGCAGGTTTTGCCTGGTTAGTACTTGGATGGAAGACGGCCGGGAAATACCAGTTGCTGTAATATTTTTGGCAATTTTTACTAATTACATAATAATCTTGCAACAAAAAAAAAAAAAGAGTAAATGCCCAATCTTTGAATCTTAGGAGGTATGGACCTGTTTAGTGCTTGGATGGGAGACCGCCTCGGAATACCAGTTGCTGTAATATTTTTGGAAATTTGTACTAATTATATAATTATCTTGAAACAAAAAGAGTCAATGCCCAATCTTTGAATCTTAGCAGCTATGGACCTGTTTAGTGTTTGGATGGGAGACCGCCTCGGAAAACCAGGTGCTCTAATATTATTGGAAATGTATTACTAATTATATAATAATCTTTAAAAAAAAAAAAAAAAAAAAAAAAAGAGTCAATGCCCGATCTCTTAATCTTAGCAGGTATTGGCCTGGTTAGTGCTTGGATGGGAGACCGCCTGGGAATACCAGGTGCTTTAAGCTTTAGGGTTTACTTTCCTACTTATATTAGATTGGCTGATCTTTAAATAGCTCTCTCTTTGCAGCAGTCTTCGCTTATGGCTATACCACCCTGTCTATGCCAGATCATGTCTGAGCTCGGAAGCTAAGCAGGTTTGGGCCTGGTTAGTAATTGGATGGGAGACCCCCTGGTAATACCAGTTGCTTTAAGATTTTTGTAAATTTTTCACATGTTATATAATAATCTTGAAAAAAAAAAGAGTCAATGCCCATTCTTTGAATCTTAGCAGTCATGGACCTGTTTAGTGTCTGGATGGGAGACCGCCTCGGAATACCAGGTGCTCTAATATTATTGGAAATTTATTACTAATTATATAATAATCTTAAAAAAAAAAAAAAAAAAAAAAAGAGTCAATGCCCGATCTCTTAATCTTAGCAGGTATTGGCCTGGTTAGTGCTTGGATGGGAGACCGCCTGGGAATACCAGGTGCTTTAAGCTTTAGGGTTTTCTTTCCTACTTATATTAGATTGGCTGATCTTTAAATAGCTCTCTCTTTGCAGCAGTCTTCGCTTATGGCTATACCACCCTGTCTATGCCAGATCATGTCTGAGCTCGGAAGCTAAGCAGGTTTGGGCCTGGTTAGTAATTGGATGGGAGACCCCCTGGTAATACCAGTTGCTTTAAGATTTTTGTAAATTTTTCACATATTATATAATAATCTTGAAAAAAAAAAGAGTCAATGCCCATTCTTTGAATCTTAGCAGTCATGGACCTGTTTAGTGTCTGGATGGGAGACCGCCTCGGAATACCAGGTGCTCTAATATTATTGGAAATTTATTACTAATTATATAATAATCTTAAAAAAAAAAAAAAAAAAAAAAAAGAGTCAATGCCCGATCTCTTAATCTTAGCAGGTATTGGCCTGGTTAGTGCTTGGATGGGAGACCGCCTGGGAATACCAGGTGCTTTAAGCTTTAGGGTTTTCTTTCCTACTTATATAATGTACCGGCGATTAGATTGGCTGATCTTTAAATAGCTCTCTCTTTGCAGCAGTCTTCGCTTATGGCCATACCACCCTGGCTATGCCAGATCATGTCTGAGCTCGGAAGCTAAGCAGGTTTGGGCCTGGTTAGTAATTGGATGGGAGACCCCCTGGTAATACCAGTTGCTCTAAGATTTTTGTAAATTTTTCACAAATTATATAATAATCTTGAAAAAAAAAAGAGTCAATGCCCATTCTTTGAATCTTAGCAGTCATGGACCTGTTTAGTGTCTGGATGGGAGACCGCCTCGGAATACCAGGTGCTCTAATATTATTGGAAATTTATTACTAATTATATAATAATCTTAAAAAAAAAAAAAAAAAAAAAAGAGTCAATGCCCGATCTCTTAATCTTAGCAGGTATTGGCTGGGTTAGTGCTTGGATGGGAGACCGCCTGGGAATACCAGGTGCTTTAAGCTTTAGGGTTTTCTTTCCTACTTATATAATATACCGGCGATTAGATTGACTGATCTTTAAATAGCTCTCTCTTAGCAGCAGTCTTCGCTTATGGCCATACCACCCTGGCTATGCCAGATCATGTCTGAGCTCGGAAGCTAAGCAGGTTTGGGCCTGGTTAGTAATTGGATGGGAGACCCCCTGGTAATACCAGTTGCTTTAAGATTTTTGTAAATTTTTCACAAATTATATAATAATCTTGAAAAAAAAAAAGAGTGAATGCCCATTCTTTGAATCTTAGCAGTCATTGACCTGTGTAGTGTTTGGATGGGAGACCCCCTGTTAATACCAGGTGCTCTAATATTATTGGAAATTTATTACTAATTATATAATAATCTTAAAAAAAAAGAGCCAATGCCCGATCTCTTAATCTTAGCAGGTATTGGCCTGGTTAGTGCTTGGATGGGAGACCGCCTCGGAATACCAGGTGCTGTAAGCTTTTGGATTTTCATTCCTACTTATATAATGTATGGGCGATTTGATTGGCTGATCTTTAAATAGTCTTCTCTTTGCAGTATCCTTCGCTTGCGACCGTAACAACCTGGCTATGCCTGATCTCGTCTGCTCTCGGAAGCTAAGCAGGTTTGGTCCTGTATAATGTACCGGCGATTAGATTGGCTGATCTTTAAATAGCTCTCTCTTTGCAGCAGTCTTCGCTTATGGCCATTCCACCCTGGCTATGCCAGATCATGTCTGAGTTCGGAAACTAAGCAGGTTTCGGCCTGGTTAGTAATTGGATGGCAGACCCCCTGGTAATACCAGTTGCTTTAAGATTTTTGGAAATTTTTCACAAATTATATAATAATCTTGCAAGAAAAAAAGAAAGGAGTCAATGCCCCATATCTGAATCTTAGCAGGTATGGGCCTGGTTAGTAATTGGATGGGAGACACCCTGGTAATACCAGTTGCTTTAAGATTTTTGGAAATTTTTCACAAATTATATAATAATCTTGAAAAAAAAAAAAAAGTCAATGCCCGATCTCTGAATAATAGCAGGTTTTGCCTGGTTAGTACTTGGATGGAAGACGGCCGGGAAATACCAGTTGCTGTAATATTTTTGGCAATTTTTACTAATTACATAATAATCTTGCAACAAAAAAAAAAAAAGAGTAAATGCCCAATCTTTGAATCTTAGGAGGTATGGACCTGTTTAGTGCTTGGATGGGAGACCGCCTCGGAATACCAGTTGCTGTAATATTTTTGGAAATTTGTACTAATTATATAATTATCTTGAAACAAAAAGAGTCAATGCCCAATCTTTGAATCTTAGCAGCTATGGACCTGTTTAGTGTTTGGATGGGAGACCGCCTCGGAAAACCAGGTGCTCTAATATTATTGGAAATGTATTACTAATTATATAATAATCTTTAAAAAAAAAAAAAAAAAAAAAAAAGAGTCAATGCCCGATCTCTTAATCTTAGCAGGTATTGGCCTGGTTAGTGCTTGGATGGGAGACCGCCTGGGAATACCAGGTGCTTTAAGCTTTAGGGTTTACTTTCCTACTTATATTAGATTGGCTGATCTTTAAATAGCTCTCTCTTTGCAGCAGTCTTCGCTTATGGCTATACCACCCTGTCTATGCCAGATCATGTCTGAGCTCGGAAGCTAAGCAGGTTTGGGCCTGGTTAGTAATTGGATGGGAGACCCCCTGGTAATACCAGTTGCTTTAAGATTTTTGTAAATTTTTCACATGTTATATAATAATCTTGAAAAAAAAAAGAGTCAATGCCCATTCTTTGAATCTTAGCAGTCATGGACCTGTTTAGTGTCTGGATGGGAGACCGCCTCGGAATACCAGGTGCTCTAATATTATTGGAAATTTATTACTAATTATATAATAATCTTAAAAAAAAAAAAAAAAAAAAAAGAGTCAATGCCCGATCTCTTAATCTTAGCAGGTATTGGCCTGGTTAGTGCTTGGATGGGAGACCGCCTGGGAATACCAGGTGCTTTAAGCTTTAGGGTTTTCTTTCCTACTTATATTAGATTGGCTGATCTTTAAATAGCTCTCTCTTTGCAGCAGTCTTCGCTTATGGCTATACCACCCTGTCTATGCCAGATCATGTCTGAGCTCGGAAGCTAAGCAGGTTTGGGCCTGGTTAGTAATTGGATGGGAGACCCCCTGGTAATACCAGTTGCTTTAAGATTTTTGTAAATTTTTCACATATTATATAATAATCTTGAAAAAAAAAAGAGTCAATGCCCATTCTTTGAATCTTAGCAGTCATGGACCTGTTTAGTGTCTGGATGGGAGACCGCCTCGGAATACCAGGTGCTCTAATATTATTGGAAATTTATTACTAATTATATAATAATCTTAAAAAAAAAAAAAAAAAAAAAAAAGAGTCAATGCCCGATCTCTTAATCTTAGCAGGTATTGGCCTGGTTAGTGCTTGGATGGGAGACCGCCTGGGAATACCAGGTGCTTTAAGCTTTAGGGTTTTCTTTCCTACTTATATAATGTACCGGCGATTAGATTGGCTGATCTTTAAATAGCTCTCTCTTTGCAGCAGTCTTCGCTTATGGCCATACCACCCTGGCTATGCCAGATCATGTCTGAGCTCGGAAGCTAAGCAGGTTTGGGCCTGGTTAGTAATTGGATGGGAGACCCCCTGGTAATACCAGTTGCTCTAAGATTTTTGTAAATTTTTCACAAATTATATAATAATCTTGAAAAAAAAAAGAGTCAATGCCCATTCTTTGAATCTTAGCAGTCATGGACCTGTTTAGTGTCTGGATGGGAGACCGCCTCGGAATACCAGGTGCTCTAATATTATTGGAAATTTATTACTAATTATATAATAATCTTAAAAAAAAAAAAAAAAAAAAAAGAGTCAATGCCCGATCTCTTAATCTTAGCAGGTATTGGCTGGGTTAGTGCTTGGATGGGAGACCGCCTGGGAATACCAGGTGCTTTAAGCTTTAGGGTTTTCTTTCCTACTTATATAATATACCGGCGATTAGATTGACTGATCTTTAAATAGCTCTCTCTTAGCAGCAGTCTTCGCTTATGGCCATACCACCCTGGCTATGCCAGATCATGTCTGAGCTCGGAAGCTAAGCAGGTTTGGGCCTGGTTAGTAATTGGATGGGAGACCCCCTGGTAATACCAGTTGCTTTAAGATTTTTGTAAATTTTTCACAAATTATATAATAATCTTGAAAAAAAAAAAGAGTGAATGCCCATTCTTTGAATCTTAGCAGTCATTGACCTGTGTAGTGTTTGGATGGGAGACCCCCTGTTAATACCAGGTGCTCTAATATTATTGGAAATTTATTACTAATTATATAATAATCTTAAAAAAAAAGAGCCAATGCCCGATCTCTTAATCTTAGCAGGTATTGGCCTGGTTAGTGCTTGGATGGGAGACCGCCTCGGAATACCAGGTGCTGTAAGCTTTTGGATTTTCATTCCTACTTATATAATGTATGGGCGATTTGATTGGCTGATCTTTAAATAGTCTTCTCTTTGCAGTATCCTTCGCTTGCGACCGTAACAACCTGGCTATGCCTGATCTCGTCTGCTCTCGGAAGCTAAGCAGGTTTGGTCCTGTATAATGTACCGGCGATTAGATTGGCTGATCTTTAAATAGCTCTCTCTTTGCAGCAGTCTTCGCTTATGGCCATTCCACCCTGGCTATGCCAGATCATGTCTGAGTTCGGAAACTAAGCAGGTTTCGGCCTGGTTAGTAATTGGATGGCAGACCCCCTGGTAATACCAGTTGCTTTAAGATTTTTGGAAATTTTTCACAAATTATATAATAATCTTGCAAGAAAAAAAGAAAGGAGTCAATGCCCCATATCTGAATCTTAGCAGGTATGGGCCTGGTTAGTAATTGGATGGGAGACACCCTGGTAATACCAGTTGCTTTAAGATTTTTGGAAATTTTTCACAAATTATATAATAATCTTGAAAAAAAAAAAAAAGTCAATGCCCGATCTCTGAATAATAGCAGGTTTTGCCTGGTTAGTACTTGGATGGAAGACGGCCGGGAAATACCAGTTGCTGTAATATTTTTGGCAATTTTTACTAATTACATAATAATCTTGCAACAAAAAAAAAAAAAAGAGTAAATGCCCAATCTTTGAATCTTAGGAGGTATGGACCTGTTTAGTGCTTGGATGGGAGACCGCCTCGGAATACCAGTTGCTGTAATATTTTTGGAAATTTGTACTAATTATATAATTATCTTGAAACAAAAAGAGTCAATGCCCAATCTTTGAATCTTAGCAGCTATGGACCTGTTTAGTGTTTGGATGGGAGACCGCCTCGGAAAACCAGGTGCTCTAATATTATTGGAAATGTATTACTAATTATATAATAATCTTTAAAAAAAAAAAAAAAAAAAAAAAAGAGTCAATGCCCGATCTCTTAATCTTAGCAGGTATTGGCCTGGTTAGTGCTTGGATGGGAGACCGCCTGGGAATACCAGGTGCTTTAAGCTTTAGGGTTTACTTTCCTACTTATATTAGATTGGCTGATCTTTAAATAGCTCTCTCTTTGCAGCAGTCTTCGCTTATGGCTATACCACCCTGTCTATGCCAGATCATGTCTGAGCTCGGAAGCTAAGCAGGTTTGGGCCTGGTTAGTAATTGGATGGGAGACCCCCTGGTAATACCAGTTGCTTTAAGATTTTTGTAAATTTTTCACATGTTATATAATAATCTTGAAAAAAAAAAGAGTCAATGCCCATTCTTTGAATCTTAGCAGTCATGGACCTGTTTAGTGTCTGGATGGGAGACCGCCTCGGAATACCAGGTGCTCTAATATTATTGGAAATTTATTACTAATTATATAATAATCTTAAAAAAAAAAAAAAAAAAAAAAGAGTCAATGCCCGATCTCTTAATCTTAGCAGGTATTGGCCTGGTTAGTGCTTGGATGGGAGACCGCCTGGGAATACCAGGTGCTTTAAGCTTTAGGGTTTTCTTTCCTACTTATATTAGATTGGCTGATCTTTAAATAGCTCTCTCTTTGCAGCAGTCTTCGCTTATGGCTATACCACCCTGTCTATGCCAGATCATGTCTGAGCTCGGAAGCTAAGCAGGTTTGGGCCTGGTTAGTAATTGGATGGGAGACCCCCTGGTAATACCAGTTGCTTTAAGATTTTTGTAAATTTTTCACATATTATATAATAATCTTGAAAAAAAAAAGAGTCAATGCCCATTCTTTGAATCTTAGCAGTCATGGACCTGTTTAGTGTCTGGATGGGAGACCGCCTCGGAATACCAGGTGCTCTAATATTATTGGAAATTTATTACTAATTATATAATAATCTTAAAAAAAAAAAAAAAAAAAAAAAAGAGTCAATGCCCGATCTCTTAATCTTAGCAGGTATTGGCCTGGTTAGTGCTTGGATGGGAGACCGCCTGGGAATACCAGGTGCTTTAAGCTTTAGGGTTTTCTTTCCTACTTATATAATGTACCGGCGATTAGATTGGCTGATCTTTAAATAGCTCTCTCTTTGCAGCAGTCTTCGCTTATGGCCATACCACCCTGGCTATGCCAGATCATGTCTGAGCTCGGAAGCTAAGCAGGTTTGGGCCTGGTTAGTAATTGGATGGGAGACCCCCTGGTAATACCAGTTGCTCTAAGATTTTTGTAAATTTTTCACAAATTATATAATAATCTTGAAAAAAAAAAGAGTCAATGCCCATTCTTTGAATCTTAGCAGTCATGGACCTGTTTAGTGTCTGGATGGGAGACCGCCTCGGAATACCAGGTGCTCTAATATTATTGGAAATTTATTACTAATTATATAATAATCTTAAAAAAAAAAAAAAAAAAAAAAAGAGTCAATGCCCGATCTCTTAATCTTAGCAGGTATTGGCTGGGTTAGTGCTTGGATGGGAGACCGCCTGGGAATACCAGGTGCTTTAAGCTTTAGGGTTTTCTTTCCTACTTATATAATATACCGGCGATTAGATTGACTGATCTTTAAATAGCTCTCTCTTAGCAGCAGTCTTCGCTTATGGCCATACCACCCTGGCTATGCCAGATCATGTCTGAGCTCGGAAGCTAAGCAGGTTTGGGCCTGGTTAGTAATTGGATGGGAGACCCCCTGGTAATACCAGTTGCTTTAAGATTTTTGTAAATTTTTCACAAATTATATAATAATCTTGAAAAAAAAAAAGAGTGAATGCCCATTCTTTGAATCTTAGCAGTCATTGACCTGTGTAGTGTTTGGATGGGAGACCCCCTGTTAATACCAGGTGCTCTAATATTATTGGAAATTTATTACTAATTATATAATAATCTTAAAAAAAAAGAGCCAATGCCCGATCTCTTAATCTTAGCAGGTATTGGCCTGGTTAGTGCTTGGATGGGAGACCGCCTCGGAATACCAGGTGCTGTAAGCTTTTGGATTTTCATTCCTACTTATATAATGTATGGGCGATTTGATTGGCTGATCTTTAAATAGTCTTCTCTTTGCAGTATCCTTCGCTTGCGACCGTAACAACCTGGCTATGCCTGATCTCGTCTGCTCTCGGAAGCTAAGCAGGTTTGGTCCTGTATAATGTACCGGCGATTAGATTGGCTGATCTTTAAATAGCTCTCTCTTTGCAGCAGTCTTCGCTTATGGCCATTCCACCCTGGCTATGCCAGATCATGTCTGAGTTCGGAAACTAAGCAGGTTTCGGCCTGGTTAGTAATTGGATGGCAGACCCCCTGGTAATACCAGTTGCTTTAAGATTTTTGGAAATTTTTCACAAATTATATAATAATCTTGCAAGAAAAAAAGAAAGGAGTCAATGCCCCATATCTGAATCTTAGCAGGTATGGGCCTGGTTAGTAATTGGATGGGAGACACCCTGGTAATACCAGTTGCTTTAAGATTTTTGGAAATTTTTCACAAATTATATAATAATCTTGAAAAAAAAAAAAAAGTCAATGCCCGATCTCTGAATAATAGCAGGTTTTGCCTGGTTAGTACTTGGATGGAAGACGGCCGGGAAATACCAGTTGCTGTAATATTTTTGGCAATTTTTACTAATTACATAATAATCTTGCAACAAAAAAAAAAAAAAGAGTAAATGCCCAATCTTTGAATCTTAGGAGGTATGGACCTGTTTAGTGCTTGGATGGGAGACCGCCTCGGAATACCAGTTGCTGTAATATTTTTGGAAATTTGTACTAATTATATAATTATCTTGAAACAAAAAGAGTCAATGCCCAATCTTTGAATCTTAGCAGCTATGGACCTGTTTAGTGTTTGGATGGGAGACCGCCTCGGAAAACCAGGTGCTCTAATATTATTGGAAATGTATTACTAATTATATAATAATCTTTAAAAAAAAAAAAAAAAAAAAAAAAAGAGTCAATGCCCGATCTCTTAATCTTAGCAGGTATTGGCCTGGTTAGTGCTTGGATGGGAGACCGCCTGGGAATACCAGGTGCTTTAAGCTTTAGGGTTTACTTTCCTACTTATATTAGATTGGCTGATCTTTAAATAGCTCTCTCTTTGCAGCAGTCTTCGCTTATGGCTATACCACCCTGTCTATGCCAGATCATGTCTGAGCTCGGAAGCTAAGCAGGTTTGGGCCTGGTTAGTAATTGGATGGGAGACCCCCTGGTAATACCAGTTGCTTTAAGATTTTTGTAAATTTTTCACATATTATATAATAATCTTGAAAAAAAAAAGAGTCAATGCCCATTCTTTGAATCTTAGCAGTCATGGACCTGTTTAGTGTCTGGATGGGAGACCGCCTCGGAATACCAGGTGCTCTAATATTATTGGAAATTTATTACTAATTATATAATAATCTTAAAAAAAAAAAAAAAAAAAAAAAGAGTCAATGCCCGATCTCTTAATCTTAGCAGGTATTGGCCTGGGTTAGTGCTTGGATGGGAGACCGCCTGGGAATACCAGGTGCTTTAAGCTTTAGGGTTTTCTTTCCTACTTATATAATATACCGGCGATTAGATTGGCTGATCTTTAAATAGCTCTCTCTTTGCAGCAGTCTTCGCTTATGGCCATACCACCCTGGCTATGCCAGATCATGTCTGAGCTCGGAAGCTAAGCAGGTTTGGGCCTGGTTAGTAATTGGATGGGAGACCCCCTGGTAATACCAGTTGCTTTAAGATTTTTGTAAATTTTTCACAAATTATATAATAATCTTGAAAAAAAAAAGAGTCAATGCCCATTCTTTGAATCTTAGCAGTCATGGACCTGTTTAGTGTTTGGATGGGAGACCGCCTCGGTAATACCAGGTGCTCTAATATTATTGGAAATTTATTACTAATTATATAATAATCTTAAAAAAAAAGAGCCAATGCCCGATCTCTTAATCTTAGCAGGTATTGGCCTGGTTAGTGCTTGGATGGGAGACCGCCTCGGAATACCAGGTGCTGTAAGCTTTTGGATTTTCATTCCTACTTATATAATGTATGGGCGATTTGATTGGCTGATCTTTAAATAGTCTTCTCTTTGCAGTATCCTTCGCTTGCGACCGTAACAACCTGGCTATGCCTGATCTCGTCTGCTCTCGGAAGCTAAGCAGGTTTGGTCCTGTATAATGTACCGGCGATTAGATTGGCTGATCTTTAAATAGCTCTCTCTTTGCAGCAGTCTTCGCTTATGGCCATTCCACCCTGGCTATGCCAGATCATGTCTGAGCTCGGAAACTAAGCAGGTTCGGCCTGGTTAGTAATTGGATGGCAGACCCCCTGGTAATACCAGTTGCTTTAAGATTTTTGGAAATTTTCACAAATTATATAATAATCTTGAAAAAAAAAAAAAAGTCAATGCCCGATCTCTGAAATAATAGCAGGTTTTGCCTGGTTAGTACTTGGATGGAAGACGGCCGGGAAATACCAGTTGCTGTAATTATTTTTGGCAATTTTTACTAATTACATAATAATCTTGCAACAAAAAAAAAAAAAAAAGAGTAAATGCCCAATCTTTGAATCTTAGGAGTATGGACCTGTTTAGTGCTTGGATGGGAGACCGCCTCAGGAATACCATGTTGCTGTAATATTTTGGAAATTTGTACTAATTATATAATTATCTTGAAACAAAAAGAGTCAATGCCCAATCTTTGAATCTTAGCAGCTATGGACCTGTTTAGTGTTTGGATGGGAGACCGCCTCGGAAAACCAGGTGCTCTAATTTATTGGAAATTCATTACTAATTATATAAATAATCTTTAAAAAAAAAAAAAAAAAAAAAAAAAAGAGTCAATGCCCCATATCTGAATCTTAGCAGGTATGGGCCTGGTTAGTAATTGGATGGGAGACACCCTGGTAAATACCAGTTGCTTTAAGATTTTTTGGAAATTTTTCACAAATTATATAATAATCTTGAAAAAAAAAAAAAAAGTCATGCCCGATCTCTGAATAATAGCAGGTTTTGCCTGGTTAGTACTTGGATGGGAAGACGGCCGGGAAATACCAGTTGCTGTAATATTTTTGGCAATTTTTACTAATTACATAATAATCTTGCAACAAAAAAAAAAAAAAGAGTAAATGCCCAATCTTTGAATCTTAGGAGGTATGGACCTGTTTAGTGCTTGGATGGGAGACCGCCTCAGAATACCAGTTGCTGTAATATTTTTGGAAATTTGTACTAATTATATAATTATCTTGAAATAAAAAGAGTCAATGGCCCAATCTTTGAATCTTAGCAGCTATGGACCTGTTTAGTGTTTGGATGGGAGACCGCCTCGGAAAACCAGGTGCTCTAATATTATTGGAAATTCATTTACTAATTATATAATAATCTTTAAAAAAAAAAAAAAAAAAAAAAAAGAGTCAATGCCCGATCTCTTAATCTTAGCAGGTATTGGCCCTGGTTAGTGCTTGGATGGGAGACCGCCTGGGAATACCAGGTGCTTTAAGCTTTAGGGTTTTCTTTCCTACTTATATTAGATTGGCTGATCTTTAAATAGCTCTCTCTTTGCAGCAGTCTTCGGCTTATGGCTATACCACCCTGTCTATGCCAGATCATGTCTGAGCTCGGAAGTTAAGCAGGTTTGGGCCTGGTTAGTAATTGGATGGGAGACCCCCTGGGTAATACCAGTTGCTTTAAGTTTTTGTAAATTTTTCACATATTATATAATAATCTTGAAAAAAAAAAAGAGTCAATGCCCATTTCTTTGAATCTTAGCAGTCATGGACCTGTTTAGTGTCTGGATGGGAGACCGCCTCGGAATACCAGGTGCTCTAATATTATTGGAAATTTATTACTAATTATATAATAATCTTAAAAAAAAAAAAAAAAAAAAGAGTCAATGCCCGATCTCTTAATCTTAGCAGGTATTGGCCTGGTTAGTGCTTGGATGGGAGACCGCCTGGGAAACCAGGTGCTTTAAGCTTTAGGGTTTTCTTTCCTACTTATATAATGTACCGGCGATTAGATTGGCTGATCTTAAATAGCTCTCTCTTTGCAGCAGTCTTCGCTTATGGCCATACCACCCTGGCTATGCCAGTCATGTCTGAGCTCGGAAGCTAAGCAGGTTTGGGCCTGGTTAGTAATTGGATGGGAGACCCCCTGGTAATACCAGTTGCTCTAAGATTTTTGTAAATTTTCACAAATTATATAATAATCTTGAAAAAAAAAAGAGTCAATGCCCATTCTTTGAATCTTAGCAGTCATGGACCTGTTTAGTGTCTGGATGGGAGACCGCCTCGGAATACCAGGTGCTCTAATTTATTGGAAATTTATTACTAATTATATAATAATCTTAAAAAAAAAAAAAAAAAAAAAGAGTCAATGCCCCGATCTTCTTAATCTTAGCAGGTATTGGCCTGGTTAGTGCTTGGATGGGAGACCGCTGGAAATACCAGGTGCTTTAAGCTTTAGGGTTTTCTTTCCTAACTTAGTATAATATACCGGCGATTAGATTGACTGATCTTAAATAGCTCTCTCTTAGCAGCAGTCTTCGCTTATGGCCATACCACCCTTGGCTATGCCAGATCATGTCTGAGCTCGGAAGCTAAGCAGGTTTGGGCCTGGTTAGTAATTGGATGGGAGACCCCCTGGTAATCAGTTGCTTTAAAGATTTTTGTAAATTTTTTCACAATTATTATAATAATCTTGAAAAAAAAAGAGTCAATGCCCATTCTTTGAATCTTAGCAGTCATGGACCTTGTTTAGTGTCTGGAGGGGAGACCGCCTCGGAATACCAGGTGCTCTAATATTATTGGAAATTTATTACTAATTATATAATAATCTTAAAAAAAAAAAAAAAAAAAAAAGAGTCAATGCCCGATCTCTTAATCTTAGCAGGTATTGGCCTGGTTAGTGCTTGGATGGGAGACCGCCTGGGAATACCAGGTGCTTTAAGCTTTAGGGTTTTCTTTCCTACTTATATAATGTACCGGCGATTAGATTGGCTGATCTTTAAATAGCTCTCTCTTTGCAGCAGTCTTCGCTTATGGCCATACCACCCTGGCTATGCCAGATCATGTCTGAGCTCGGAAGCTAAGCAGGTTTGGGCCTGGTTAGTAATTGGATGGGAGACCCCCTGGTAATACCAGTTGCTCTTAAGATTTTTGTAAATTTTTCACAATTATATAATAATCTTGAAAAAAAAAAGAGTCAATGCCCATTCTTTGAATCTTAGCAGTCATGGACCTGTTTAGTGTCTGGATGGGAGACCGCCTCGGAATACCAGGTGCTCTAATATTATTGGAAATTTATTACTAATTATATAATAATCTTAAAAAAAAAAAAAAAAAAAAAAGAGTCAATGCCCCGATCTCTTAATCTTAGCAGGTATTGGCCTGGTTAGTGCTTGGATGGGAGACCGCCTGGGAATACAGGTGCTTTAAGCTTTAGGGTTTTCTTTCCTACTTATATTAGATTGGCTGATCTTTAAATAGCTCTCTCTTTGCAGCAGTCTTCGCTTATGGCTATACCACCCTGTCTATGCCAGATCATGTCTGAGCTCGGAAGCTAAGCAGGTTTGGGCCTGGTTAGTAATTGGATGGGAGACCCCCTGGTAATACCAGTTGCTTTAAGATTTTTGTAAATTTTTCACAATTTATATAATAATCTTGAAAAAAAAAGAGTCAATGCCCATTCTTTGAATCTTAGCAGTCATGGACCTGTTTAGTGTCTGGATGGGAGACCGCCTCGGAATACCAGGTGCTCTAATATTATTGGAAATTTATTACTAATTATATAATAATCTTTAAAAAAAAAAAAAAAAAAAAAAAAAAGAGTCAATGCCCGATCTCTTAATCTTAGCAGGTATTGGCCTGGTTAGTGCTTGGATGGGAGACCGCCTGGGAATACCAGGTGCTTTAAGCTTTAGGGTTTTCTTTCCTACTTATATAATATACCGGCGATTAGATTGACTGATCTTTAAATAGCTCTCTCTTAGCAGCAGTCTTCGCTTATGGCCATACCACCCTGGCTATGCCAGATCATGTCTGAGCTCGGAAGCTAAGCAGGTTTGGGCCTGGTTAGTAATTGGATGGGAGACCCCCTGGTAATTCCAGTTGCTTTAAGATTTTTGTAAATTTTTCACAAATTATATAATAATCTTGAAAAAAAAAAAGAGTGAATGCCCATTCTTTGAATCTTAGCAGTCATTGACCTGTGTAGTGTTTGGATGGGAGACCCCCTGTTAATACCAGGTGCTCTAATATTATTGGAAATTTATTACTAATTATATAATAATCTTAAAAAAAAAGAGCCAATGCCCGATCTCTTAATCTTAGCAGGTATTGGCCTGGTTAGTGCTTGGATGGGAGACCGCCTCGGAATACCAGGTGCTGTAAGCTTTTGGATTTTCATTCCTACTTATATAATGTATGGGCGATTTGATTGGCTGATCTTTAAATAGTCTTCTCTTTGCAGTATCCTTCGCTTGCGACCGTAACAACCTGGCTATGCCTGATCTCGTCTGCTCTCGGAAGCTAAGCAGGTTTGGTCCTGTATAATGTACCGGCGATTAGATTGGCTGATCTTTAAATAGCTCTCTCTTTGCAGCAGTCTTCGCTTATGGCCATTCCACCCTGGCTATGCCAGATCATGTCTGAGTTCGGAAACTAAGCAGGTTTCGGCCTGGTTAGTAATTGGATGGCAGACCCCCTGGTAATACCAGTTGCTTTAAGATTTTTGGAAATTTTTCACAAATTATATAATAATCTTGCAAGAAAAAAAGAAAGGAGTCAATGCCCCATATCTGAATCTTAGCAGGTATGGGCCTGGTTAGTAATTGGATGGGAGACACCCTGGTAATACCAGTTGCTTTAAGATTTTTGGAAATTTTTCACAAATTATATAATAATCTTGAAAAAAAAAAAAAGTCAATGCCCGATCTCTGAATAATAGCAGGTTTTGCCTGGTTAGTACTTGGATGGAAGACGGCCGGGAAATACCAGTTGCTGTAATATTTTTGGCAATTTTTACTAATTACATAATAATCTTGCAACAAAAAAAAAAAAAGAGTAAATGCCCAATCTTTGAATCTTAGGAGGTATGGACCTGTTTAGTGCTTGGATGGGAGACCGCCTCGGAATACCAGTTGCTGTAATATTTTTGGAAATTTGTACTAATTATATAATTATCTTGAAACAAAAAGAGTCAATGCCCAATCTTTGAATCTTAGCAGCTATGGACCTGTTTAGTGTTTGGATGGGAGACCGCCTCGGAAAACCAGGTGCTCTAATATTATTGGAAATTTATTACTAATTATATAATAATCTTTAAAAAAAAAAAAAAAAAAAAAAAAAAGAGTCAATGCCCGATCTCTTAATCTTAGCAGGTATTGGCCTGGTTAGTGCTTGGATGGGAGACCGCCTGGGAATACCAGGTGCTTTAAGCTTTAGGGTTTACTTTCCTACTTATATTAGATTGGCTGATCTTTAAATAGCTCTCTCTTTGCAGCAGTCTTCGCTTATGGCTATACCACCCTGTCTATGCCAGATCATGTCTGAGCTCGGAAGCTAAGCAGGTTTGGGCCTGGTTAGTAATTGGATGGGAGACCCCCTGGTAATACCAGTTTGCTTTAAGATTTTTGTAAATTTTTCACATATTATATAATAATCTTGAAAAAAAAAAGAGTCAATGCCCATTCTTTGAATCTTAGCAGTCATGGACCTGTTTAGTGTCTGGATGGGAGACCGCCTCGGAATACCAGGTGCTCTAATATTATTGGAAATTATTACTAATTATATAATAATCTTAAAAAAAAAAAAAAAAAAAAAAAAGAGTCAATGCCCGATCTCTTAATCTTAGCAGGTATTGGCCTGGTTAGTGCTTGGATGGGAGACCGCCTGGGAAATACCAGGTGCTTTAAGCTTTAGGGTTTTCTTTCCTACTTATATAATGTACCGGCGATTAGATTGACTGATCTTTAAATAGCTCTCTCTTTGCAGCAGTCTTCGCTTATGGCCATACCACCCTGGCTATGCCAGATCATGTCTGAGCTCGGAAGCTAAGCAGGTTTGGGCCTGGTTAGTAATTGGATGGGAGACCCCCTGGTAATACCAGTTGCTTTAAGATTTTTGTAAATTTTTCACAAATTATATAATAATCTTGAAAAAAAAAAAGAGTGAATGCCCATTCTTTGAATCTTAGCAGTCATTGACCTGTGTAGTGTTTGGATGGGAGACCCCCTGTTAATACCAGGTGCTCTAATATTATTGGAAATTTATTACTAATTATATAATAATCTTAAAAAAAAGAGCCAATGCCCGATCTCTTAATCTTAGCAGGTATTGGCCTGGTTAGTGCTTGGATGGGAGACCGCCTCGGAATACCAGGTGCTGTAAGCTTTTGGATTTTCATTCCTACTTATATAATGTATGGGCGATTTGATTGGCTGATCTTTAAATAGTCTTCTCTTTGCAGTATCCTTCGCTTGCGACCGTAACAACCTGGCTATGCCTGATCTCGTCTGCTCTCGGAAGCTAAGCAGGTTTGGTCCTGTATAATGTACCCGGCGATTAGATTGGCTGATCTTTAAATAGCTCTCTCTTTGCAGCAGTTCTTCGCTTATGGCCATTCCCACCCTGGCTATGCCAGATCATGTCTGAGTTCGGAAACTAAGCAGGTTTCGGCCTGGTTAGTAATTGGATGGCAGACCCCTGGTAATACCAGTTGCTTTAAGATTTTTGGAAATTTTTTCACAAATTATATAATAATCTTGCAAGAAAAAAGAAAGGAGTCAATGCCCCATATTCTGAGTCTTAGCAGGTATGGGCCTGGTTAGTAATTGGATGGGAGACACCCTGGTATACCAGTTGCTTTAAGATTTTTGGAAATTTTTCACAAATTATTATAATAATCTTGAAAAAAAAAAAAAGTCAATGCCCGATCTCTGAATAATAGCAGGTTTTGCCTGGTTAGTACTTGGATGGAAGACGGCCTCGGAAATACCAGTTGCTGTAATATTTTTGGCAATTTTTACTAATTACATAATTATCTTGCAAAAAAAAAAGAGTAAATGCCCAATCTTTGAATCTTAGGAGGTATGGACCTGTTTAGTGCTTGGATGGGAGACCGCCTCGGAATACCAGTTGCTGTAATATTTTTGGAAATTTGTACTAATTATATAATATCTTGAAAAAAAAAAGAGTCAATGCCCAATCTTTGAATCTTAGCAGCTATGGACCTGGTTAGTGTTTGGATGGGAGACCGCCTCGGAAAACCAGGTGCTTTAATATTTTGGAATTTTTACTAATTATATAATAATCTTTAAAAAAAAAAAAAAAAGTCAATGCCCGATCTCTTAATCTTAGCAGGTATTTGCCTGGTTAGTGCTTGGATGGGAGACCGCCTGGGAATACCAGTTGCTTTAAGCTTTTTGGCAATTTTTACTAATTAGATAATAAATCTGCAGCAAAAAAAAAAAAATAGAGTGAGAAATGCCCAAATCTTTGGAATCTTAGGAGGTATGGGACCTGTTTAGTGCCTGGATGGGAGACCGCCTCGGAATACCAGTTGCTGTAATATTTTTTGGAAATTTGTTACTAATTATATAATTGATCTTGAAATAAAAAGAGTCAATGCCCAATCTTTGAATTTAAGGCATCTATGGACCTTTTAGTGTTTGGATGGGAGGACCGCCTCGGAAAACCAGGTGCTCTGAATATTATTGGAAAATCATTACTAATTATATAATAATCTTTAAAAAAAAAAAAAAAAAAAAAAAAAAGAGTCAATGGCCCGATCTCTTAATCTTAGCAGTATTGGCCTGGTAGTGCTTGGATGGGAGACTCGGCCTGGGAATACCAGTGCTTTAAGCTTAGGGGTTTTCTTTCCTACTTATATAGATTGGCCTGATCTTTAAATAGCTCTCTCTTTGGCAGCAGTCTTCGCTTATGGCTATACCACCCTGTCTATGCCAGATCATGTCTGAGCTCGGAAGCTAAGCAGGTTTGGGCCTGGTTAGTAATTGGATGGGAGACCCCCTGGTAATACCAGTTGCTTTAAGATTTTTGTAAATTTTTCACATATTATATAAATAATCTTGAAAAAAAAAAGAGTCAATGCCCATTCTTTGAATCTTAGCAGTCATGGACCTGTTTAGTGTCTGGATGGGAGACCGCCTCGGAATACCAGGTGCTCTCAATATTATTGGAAATTTATTACTAATTATATAATAATCTTAAAAAAAAAAAAAAAAAAAAAAGAGTCAATGCCGATCTCTTAATCTTAGCAGGGTATTGGCCTGGTTAGTGCTTGGATGGGAGACCGCCTGGGAATACCAGGTGCTTTAAGCTTTAGGGTTTTCTTTCCTACTTATAATTAGGATTGGCTGATCTTTAAATAGCTCTCTCTTTGCAGCAGTCTTCGCTTATGGCCATACCACCCTGGCTATGCCAGATCATGTCTGAGCTCGGAAGCTAAGCAGGTTTGGGCCTGGTTAGTAATTGGATGGGAGACCCCCTGGTAATACCAGTTGCTCTAAGATTTTTTGTAAATTTTTCACAAATTATATAATAATCTTGAAAAAAAAAAGAGTCAATGCCCATTCTTTGAATCTTAGCAGTCATGGACCTGTTTAGTGTCTGGATGGGAGACCGCCTCGGAATACCAGGTGCTCTAATATTATTGGAAATTTATTACTAATTATATAATAATCTTAAAAAAAAAAAAAAAAAAAAAAAAGAGTCAATGCCCGATCTCTTAATCTTAGCAGGTATTGGCCTGGTTAGTGCTTGGATGGGAGACCGCCTGGGAATACCAGGTGCTTTAAGCTTTAGGGTTTCTTTCCTACTATATAATATACCGGCGATTAGATTGACTGATCTTTAAATAGCTCTCTCTTAGCAGCAGTCTTCGCTTATGGCCATACCACCCTGGCTATGCCAGATCATGTCTGAGCTCGGAAGCTAAGCAGGTTTGGGCCTGGTTAGTAATTGGATGGGAGACCCCCTGGTAATTCCAGTTGCTTTAAGATTTTGTAAATTTTTCACAAATTATATAATAATCTTGAAAAAAAAAAGAGTGAATGCCCATTCTTTGAATCTTAGCAGTCATTGACCTGTGTAGTGTTTGGATGGGAGACCCCCTGTTAATACCAGGTGCTCTAATATTATTGGAAATTTATTACTAATTATATTAATAATCTTAAAAAAAAGAGCCAATGCCCGATCTCTTAATCTTAGCAGGTATTGGCCTGGTTAGTGCTTGGATGGGAGACCGCCTCGGAATACCAGGTGCTGTAAGCTTTTGGATTTTCATTCCTACTTATATAATGTATGGGCGATTTGATGGCTGATCTTTAAATAGTCTTCTCTTTGCAGTATCCTTCGCTTGCGACCGTAACAACCTGGCTATGCCTGATCTCGTCTGCTCTCGGAAGCTAAGCAGGTTTGGTCCTGTATAATGTACCGGCGATTAGATTGGCTGATCTTTAAATAGCTCTCTCTTTGCAGCAGTCTTCGCTTATGGCCATTCCACCCTGGCTATGCCAGATCATGTCTGAGTTCGGAAACTAAGCAGGTTTCGGCCTGGTTAGTAATTGGATGGCAGACCCCCTGGTAATACCAGTTGCTTTAAGATTTTTGGAAATTTTTCACAAATTATATAATAATCTTGCAAGAAAAAAAGAAAGGAGTCAATGCCCCATATCTGAATCTTAGCAGGTATGGGCCTGGTTAGTAATTGGATGGGAGACACCCTGGTAATACCAGTTGCTTTAAGATTTTTGGAAATTTTTCACAAATTATATAATAATCTTGAAAAAAAAAAAAAGTCAATGCCCGATCTCTGAATAATAGCAGGTTTTGCCTGGTTAGTACTTGGATGGAAGACGGCCGGGAAATACCAGTTGCTGTAATATTTTTGGCAATTTTTACTAATTACATAATAATCTTGCAACAAAAAAAAAAAAAGAGTAAATGCCCAATCTTTGAATCTTAGGAGGTATGGACCTGTTTAGTGCTTGGATGGGAGACCGCCTCGGAATACCAGTTGCTGTAATATTTTTGGAAATTTGTACTAATTATATAATTATCTTGAACAAAAAGAGTCAATGCCCAATCTTTGAATCTTAGCAGCTATGGACCTGTTTAGTGTTTGGATGGGAGACCGCCTCGGAAAACCAGGTGCTCTAATATTATTGGAAATTTATTACTAATTATATAATAATCTTTAAAAAAAAAAAAAAAAAAAAAAAAAAGAGTCAATGCCCGATCTCTTAATCTTAGCAGGTATTGGCCTGGTTAGTGCTTGGATGGGAGACCGCCTGGGAATACCAGGTGCTTTAAGCTTTAGGGTTTACTTTCCTACTTATATTAGATTGGCTGATCTTTAAATAGCTCTCTCTTTGCAGCAGTCTTCGCTTATGGCTATACCACCCTGTCTATGCCAGATCATGTCTGAGCTCGGAAGCTAAGCAGGTTTGGGCCTGGTTAGTAATTGGATGGGAGACCCCTGGTAATACCAGTTGCTTTAAGATTTTTGTAAATTTTTCACATATTATATAATAATCTTGAAAAAAAAAAGAGTCAATGCCCATTCTTTGAATCTTAGCAGTCATGGACCTGTTTAGTGTCTGGATGGGAGACCGCCTCGGAATACCAGGTGCTCTAATATTATTGGAAATTTATTACTAATTATATAATAATCTTAAAAAAAAAAAAAAAAAAAAAGAGTCAATGCCCGATCTCTTAATCTTAGCAGGTATTGGCCTGGTTAGTGCTTGGATGGGAGACCGCCTGGGAATACCAGGTGCTTTAAGCTTTAGGGTTTTCTTTCCTACTTATATATATACCGGCGATTAGATTGGCTGATCTTTAAATAGCTCTCTCTTTGCAGCAGTCTTCGCTTATGGCCATACCACCCTGGCTATGCCAGATCATGTCTGAGCTCGGAAGCTAAGCAGGTTTGGGCCTGGTTAGTAATTGGATGGGAGACCCCTGGTAATTACCAGTTGTGCTTAAGATTTTTGTAAAATTTTCACAAATTAATAATAATCTTGAAAAAAAAAAAGAAGTGAATGCCCATTCTTTGAATCTTAGCAGTCATTTACCTGTGTAGTGTTTGGATGGGAGACCCCCCTGTTAATACCAGGTGCTCTAATATTATTGGAAATTTATTACTAATTATATAATAATCTTAAAAAAAAGAGCCAATGCCCGATCTCTTAATCTTAGCAGGTATTGGCCTGGTTAGTGCTTGGATGGGAGACCGCCTCGGAATACCAGTGCTGTAAGCTTTGGATTTCATTCCTACTTATATAATGTATGGGCGATTGATTGGCTGATCTTTAAATATCTTCTCTTTGCAGTATCCTTCGCTTGCGACCGTACAACCTGGCTATGCCTGAGATCTCGTCTGCTCTCGGAAGCTAAGCAGGTTTGGTCCTGTATAAATGTACGGCGATTAGATTGGCTGATCTTTAAATAGCTCTCTCTTTGCAGCAGTCTTCGCTTATGGCATTCCACCCTGGCTATGCCAGATCATGTCTGAGCTCGGAAACTAAGCAGGTTTCGGCCTGGTTAGTAATTGGATGGCAGACCCCCTGGTAATACCAGTTGCTTTAAGATTTTTGGAAATTTTTCACTAATTATATAATAATCTTGAAAAAAAAAA
>NW_020529276.1:0-25825 GCF_003368295.1 Carassius auratus
TCTGAATATTAGCAGGTTTGGGCCTGGTTAGTACTTGGATGGGAGACTGCCTGGGAATACCAGGTGCTTTAATCTTTTGGAAAATTTCACGAATATATATATAATCTTTCATTAAAAAAAAAAAAAAAAAAAAAGTCAATGCCCGATCTCTGAATCTTAGCAGGTTTAGGTCTGGTTAGTACTTTGATGAGAGAATGCCTAGGAATACCAGGTGCTTTAAGCTTTCGGTTTTCTTTCCTACTTATATAATGTACTGGTGATTAGATGGGTCGGTCTTTAAATAGCCCTCTCTTGCCAGCAGTCTTTGGCTTACGGTCATACCACCTGGCTATGCCCCATCTCGTCTGATCTCGGAAGCTAAGCAGGTTTGGGCCCTGGTGGTACTTGGATGGGAGACCGCTCTGGGAATACCAGGTGCTTTAATCTTTTGGGAAAAATTCACGAATTATTTAATAATCTTTCTATTAAAAAAAAAAAAAAAAAAAAAAGTCAATGCCCGATCTCTGAATTTAGCATTTAGTCTGTTAGACATTTGATGAGAGATGCCCTAGGAATACCAAGGTGCTTTAAGCTTTCGGGTTTCTTCCTACTTGTTATAATGTACTGGTGATTAGATTGGTCGGTCTTTAAATAGCCTCTCTTTGCAGCAGTCTTGGCTTACGGTCATACCAACCTGGCTATGCCCCTCTCGTCTGATCTCGCAAGCTAAGCAGGTTTGGCCTGGTTGTACTTGGATGGGAGACCGCCTCGGAATACCAGGTGCTGTAAGCTTTTTGGACATTTTTCACTTAGTATATAATAATTTTGCAAAAAAATAGAGTCAATGCCCTGATCTCTGAATCTTAGCAGTTTTAGGTCAGGTTAGTACTTGGATGGAGACCGCCTCGGAATACAGGCGCTGTAAGCTTTTTGGACATTTTTCACTTAGTATATAATAATTTTACCAAAAAAATATAGTCAATGCCCGACCCCTGAATATTAGCAGGTTCGGGCATGGTTTACTTCATGGATGGGAGACTGCCTGGGAATACCAGGTGCTTTAATCTTTTGGAAAAATTTCACGAATTATATAATAATCTTTCATTAAAAAAAAAAAAAAAAAAAAAAAGTCAATGCCCGATCTCTGAATCTTAGCAGGTTTAGGTCTGGTTAGTACTTTGATGAGAGACTGCCTAGGAATACCAGGTGCTTTAAGCTTTTGGGTTTTCTTTCCTACTTATATAATGTACTGGCGATTAGATTGGCTGGTCTTTAAATAGTCCTCTCTTTGCAGCAGTCTTCGCTTACGGCCATACCAACCTGGCTATGCCCGATTTCGTCTGATCTCGGAAGCTAAGCAGGTTTGGCCTCGTTAGTACTTGGATGGGAGACCGCCTGGGAATACCAGGTGCTGTAAGCTTTTTGGACATTTTTCACTTAGTATATAATAATTTTGCCAAATAATAGAGTCAATGCCCGATCTCTGAATATTAGCAGGTTTGGGCCTGGTTAGTACATGGATGGGAGACTGCCTGGGAATACCAGGCGCTTTAATCTTTTGGAAAATTTCACGAATTATATAATAATCTTCCATAAAAAAACAAAATAAAAAACGAAAGAGTCAATGCCCGATCTCTGAATCTTAGCAGGTTTAGGTCTGGTTAGTACTTTGATGAGAGACTGCCTAGGAATACCAGGTGCTTTAAGCTTTTGGGTTTTCTTTCCTACTTATATAATGTACTGGCGATTAGATTGGCTGCTCTTTAAATAGCCCTCTCTTTGCAGCAGTCTTCGCTTACGGCCATACCAACCTGGCTATGCCCATCTCGTCTGATCTCGGAAGCTAAGCAGGTTTGGGCCTGGTTAGTACTTGGATGGGAGACCGCCTGGGAATACCAGGTGCTGTAAGCTTTTTGGACATTTTTCACTTAGTATATAATAATTTTGCCAAAAAATATAGTCAATGCCCGACCTCTGAATATTAGCAGGTTCGGGCATGGTTTACTTCATGGATGGGAGACTGCCTGGGAATACCAGGTGCTTTAATCTTTTGGAAAATTTCACGAATTATATAATAATCTTTCATTAAAAAAAAAAAAAAAAAAAAAAGTCAATGCCCGATCTCTGAATCTTAGCAGGTTTAGGTCTGGTTAGTACTTTGATGAGAGACTGCCTAGGAATACCAGGTGCTTTAAGCTTTTGGGTTTTCTTTCCTACTTATATAATGAACTGGTGATTAGATTGGTCGGTCTTTAAATAGCCCTCTCTTTGCAGCAGTCTTGGCTTACGGTCATACCAACCTGGCCATGCCCCATCTCGTCTGATCTCGGAAGCTAAGCCGGTTTGGGCCTGGTTGGTACTTGGATGGGAGACCGCCTCGGAATACCAGGTGCTGTAAGCTTTTTGGACATTTTTCACTTAGTATATAATAATTTTGCCAAAAAATAGTCAATGCCCTGATCTCTGAATCTTAGCAGGTTTAGGTCTGGTTAGTACTTGGATTGGAGACCGCCTGGGAATACCAGGCGCTGTAAGCTTTTAGGACATTTTTCACTTAGTATATAATAATTTTACCAAAAAATATAGTCAATGCCCGACCTCTGAATATTAGCAGGTTCGGGCATGGTTTACTTCATGGATGGGAGACTGCCTGGGAATACCAGGTGCTTTAATCTTTTGGAAAATTTCACGAATTATATAATAATCTTTCATAAAAAAAAAAAAAAAAAAAAAAAAAAAAGTCAATGCCCGATCTCTGAATCTTAGCAGGTTTAGGTCTGGTTAGTACTTTGATGAGAGACCGCCTCGGAATACCAGGTGCTGTAAGCTTTTTGGGACATTTTTCACTTAGTATATAATAATTTTGCCAAAAAATAGAGTCAAAGCCCTGGTCTCTGAATCTTAGCAGGTTTAGGTCTGGTTAGTACTTGGATTGGAGACCGCCTGGGAATACCAGGTGCTGTAAGCTTTTTGGACATTTTTCACTTAGTATATAATAATTTTGCCAAAAAATATAGTCAATGCCCGACCTCTGAATATTAGCAGGTTCGGGCATGGTTTACTTCATGGATGGGAGACTGCCTGGGAATACCAGGTGCTTTAATCTTTTGGAAAATTTCACGAATTATATAATAATCTTTCATTAAAAAAAAAAAAAAAAAAAAAAAGTCAATGCCCGATCTCTGAATCTTAGCAGGTTTAGGTCTGGTTAGTACTTTGATGAGAGAATGCCTAGGAATACCAGTTGCTTTAAGATTTTGGGTTTTCTTTCCTACTTATATAATGTACTGGTGATTAGATTGGTCGTTCTTTAAATAGCCCTCTCTTTGCAGCAGTCTTGGCTTACGGTCATACCAACCTGGCTATGCCCCATCTCGTCTGATCTCGGAAGCTAAGCAGGTTTGGGCCTGGTTAGTACATGGATGGGAGACTGCCTGGGAATACCAGGTGCTTTAATCTTTTGGAAAATTTCACGAATTATATAATAATCTTTCATTAAAAAAAAAAAAAAAAAAAAAAAAGTCAATGCCCGATCTCTGAATCTTAGCAGGTTTAGGTCTGGTTAGTACTTTGATGAGAGACTGCCTAGGAATACCAGGTGCTTTAAGATTTTGGGTTTTCTTTCCTACTTATATAATGTACTGGTGATTAGATTGGTCGGTCTTTAAATAGCCCTCTCTTTGCAGCAGTCTTTGCTTACGTTCATACCAACCTGGCTATGCCCCATCTCGTCTGATCTCGGAAGCTAAGCAGGTTTGGGCCTGGTTGGTACTTGGATGGTAGACCGCCTCGGAATAACAGGTGCTGTAAGCTTTTTGGAAATTTTTCACTTAGTATATAATAATTTTGCCAAAAAATAGAGTCAATGCCCGATCTCTTAATCTTAGCAGGTTTAGGTCTGGTTAGTACTTTGATGAGAGACTGCCTAGGAATACCAGGTGTTTTAAGCTTTCGGGTTTTCTTTCCTACTTATATAATGTACTGGTGATTAGATTGGTCGGTCTTTAAATAGCCCTCTCTTTGCAGCAGTCTTGGCTTACGGTCATACCAACCTGGCCATGCCCCATCTCATCTGATCTTGGAAGCTAATCAGGTTTGGGCCTGGTTGGTACTTGGATGGGAGACCGCCTCGGAATACCAGGTGCTGTAAGCTTTTTGGACATTTTTCACTTAGTATATAATAATTTTTCCAAAAAATAGAGTCAATGCCCTGATCTCTGAATCTTAGCAGGTTTAGGTCTGGTTAGTACTTGGATGGGAGACCGCCTCGGAATACCAGGCGCTGTAAGCTTTTTGGACATTTTTCACTTAGTATATAATAATTTTACCAAAAAATATAGTCAATGCCCGACCTCTGAATATTAGCAGGTTCGGGCATGGTTTACTTCATGGATGGGAGACTGCCTGGGAATACCAGGTGCTTTAATCTTTTGGAAAATTTCACGAATTATATAATAATCTTTCATTAAAAAAAAAAAAAAAAAAAAAAAAGTCAATGCCCAATCTCTGAATCTTAGCAGGTTTAGGTCTGGTTAGTACTTTGATGAGAGACTGCCTAGGAATACCAGGTGCTTTAAGCTTTTGGGTTTTCTTTCCTACTTATATAATGTACTGGTGATTAGATTGGTCGGTCTTTAACCCCTTACTAGTAACAACCCTTTTTTGTCATGGAGACCGAAATTACATACCCAAAATAAAAAGGTTTCTGCTCATGATTCTTTCTGACTAGATACATAATCAACCTTTGTTCACAAAGCTGACACTTTAAAGTTTACTGTTCAGGAATCAGAATCACTCAGACTGTTATGATAATAGAGATATATAAGCTCAAACATAAAAACAAAAATAAAAATATAAAAAACATATGTTTTAAATGTATTTAAAAAAATGTTGATGTAGGAAATGAGTTTGAAAACACAGTGTAGCTAAGACCACAAGTCTTCCAAACCTTCATAAAAAATTTCATAATCGAATCTGTAAAACAGTGAATTTTATGAAATATTTTCTAAGGCCATGTCATGTGTGTTTTTAGAGAAGGCTAATCAGATTGATTTATGGCCCTTGTCATCTCTGTGAGATCTCACATTTAAACTCTCCTGTGTATTTTGTGTTTGTTTGGCTGTGAAAACTGCCCGATTAATCCCTATCTGTTATTCCATTGTTCTCACCAAACGAGTCTTTCACACCTCCGCCAGGTATGACACATTATCCGCATTATTCTTTTATCATTATTCTTTTGTTTTTATTCCACCTTTATTAGCCTTGATTGTGGTTTTTCAGGCTTTACAAAGACACAAAGCAGCAATCTCACTTCAGTCTCTGTTTGCATTTAGCCCTTATTTATCAAAAATACTACTATAAAAATACAACAAAACATTTTCTTACGACCTTACGTGAATTATTGAGACAAAAATGCATTATGAAGAAGAAAAGCACCTGCTATTAGTAGCATTGGTGCTAACGTTAGCATCAAGCTACATCTGACAATTTATGAAATTATTAGTACACTTTTA
Organism: Carassius auratus; assembly: GCF_003368295.1. Classification (NCBI taxonomy): domain Eukaryota; kingdom Metazoa; phylum Chordata; class Actinopteri; order Cypriniformes; family Cyprinidae; genus Carassius; species Carassius auratus. The sequence continues at coordinate 5,493 of NW_020529276.1, forward strand.
CTAAAAACTCACTTTAAACCCCGATCGAGTGTTTATAATAACTTCCTTTAGCGATCAGGGGTGGAATTTGGTCGTTTACTGTTGTAAAAATATGTTATTTGTAGCCTTTTTCATCGCTGCACAAGTTAGCATTTCCGATGTACATTTTCGATTTTTTTTTATAAAAACGCCCCAGATCTCAAGAAATTCTAATACCAAGCTTTACTATCGTAATCGCGGGTTTATTGTTCGGATATTTTGTGTGTACAGAGGTGTTTCAGTGTTGTTTTGGCCAGATAACTACCAGGAAGTGTGCAGGAAGCATGTGACACGATGGGGCGGTGTCCAGATATTACACTCTCAGATTGACTTTTGGGAAGGCCCAATCAGAGTCTGAGCCACACAGCACGAGCTGCCGGCACAGCAAACACATACACAGATCGCTGGGAGAGGCTGTTTATCATCTGATCGCGTAAATCCGTGGAAAATGAATAGAAATGACGATTCTGTCTGAAGAAATATGAAGTAAACATCAGTAAATATATCCATATATCTCCGCAGAAATGCATCTTTGGTCTATAAATCTTTATTGACGCTGTTCAGTGAGTCTATGTGAACACAAATAAACCGCTTTTGACGTGACTGAATATGACTGAGTGGTGAATTTCTATTCAAAATGTGGCATAATACGGATTTATTATTTTGCACTCCTGACATAAATCACTAAATATCTGTCACTGCAACAATGTTTTATCAAAATATTGGTCAAATATCGAAGCTAGAGTCTTTAAACTTTCAATTGATGCATAGTTTGTCCAGATGAAGTAAGACAGTGATGTTTAATGTGCTGTGAAAGTGAAACAATAATAAACTGGGGCCGTCAGCGATGTTTGCACGTAAAAGGGTTAAATAGCCCTCTCTTTGCAGCACTCTTGGCTTACGGTCATACCAACCTGGCTATGCCCCATCTCGTCTGATCTCGGAAGCTAAGCAGGTTTGGGCCTGGTTGGTACTTGGATGGGAGACCGCCTCGGAATACCAGGTGCTGTAAGCTTTTTGGACATTTTTCACTTAGTATATAATAATTTTGCCAAAAAATAGAGTCAAAGCCCTGATCTCTGAATCTTAGCAGGTTTAGGTCTGGTTAGTACTTGGATTGGAGACCGCCTGGGAATACCAGGTGCTTTAATCTTTTGGAAAATTTCACGAATTATATAATAATCTTTCATTAAAAAAAAAAAAAAAAAAGTCAATTCCCGATCTCTGAATCTTAGCAGGTTTAGGTCTGGTTAGTACTTTGATGAGAGACTGCCTAGGAATACCAGGTGCTTTAAGCTTTTGGGTTTTCTTTCCTACTTATATAATGTACTGGTGATTAGATTGGTCGGTCTTTAAATAGCCCTCTCTTTGCAGCAGTCTTGGCTTACGATCATACCAACCTGGCTATGCCCCATCTCGTCTGATCTCGGAAGCTAAGCAGGTTTGGGCCTGGTTGGTACTTGGATGGGAGACCGCCTCGGAATACCAGGTGCTGTAAGCTTTTTGGACATTTTTCACTTAGTATATAATAATTTTGCCAAAAAATAGAGTCAAAGCCCTGATCTCTGAATCTTAGCAGGTTTAGGTCTGGTTAGTACTTGGATTGGAGACCGCCTGGGAATACCAGGTGCTGTAAGCTTTTTGGACATTTTTCACTTAGTATATAATAATTTTGCCAAAAAATATAGTCAATGCCCGACCTCTGAATATTAGCAGGTTCGGGCATGGTTTACTTCATGGATGGGAGACTGCCTGGGAATACCAGGTGCTTTAATCTTTTGAAAAATTTCACGAATTATGTAATAATCTTTCATTAAAAAAACAAAAAAAGCCAATGCCCAATCTCTGAATCTTAGCAGGTTTAGGTCTGGTTAGTACTTTGATGAGAGACTGCCTAGGAATACCAGGTGCTTTAAGCTTTTGGGTTTTCTTTCCTACTTATATAATGTACTGGCGATTAGATTGGCTGGTCTTTAAATAGTCCTCTCTTTGCAGCAGTCTTCGCTTACGGCCATACCAACCTGGCTATGCCCGATTTCGTCTGATCTCGGAAGCTAAGCAGGTTTGGCCTCGTTAGTACTTGGATGGGAGACCGCCTGGGAATACCAGGTGCTGTAAGCTTTTTGGACATTTTTCACTTAGTATATAATAATTTTGCCAAATAATAGAGTCAATGCCCGATCTCTGAATATTAGCAGGTTTGGGCCTGGTTAGTACATGGATGGGAGACTGCCTGGGAATACCAGGCGCTTTAATCTTTTGGAAAATTTCACGAATTATATAATAATCTTCCATAAAAAAACAAAATAAAAAACGAAAGAGTCAATGCCCGATCTCTGAATCTTAGCAGGTTTAGGTCTGGTTAGTACTTTGATGAGAGACTGCCTAGGAATACCAGGTGCTTTAAGCTTTTGGGTTTTCTTTCCTACTTATATAATGTACTGGCGATTAGATTGGCTGCTCTTTAAATAGCCCTCTCTTTGCAGCAGTCTTCGCTTACGGCCATACCAACCTGAGGGCGCTAGAGAGCTACAGGAAGTGTTGGCTGCAGTAGGGAGATGAAGGCTCTCCTCCATTTTGTTTTTTCAGTTTGTGTTTGTTTGTAAGTTGTTTTTGGACTTTAGTTCAGTTTTTTTTGTGTGTTTTTCAGTTTTAAACCACCTAACATCAGCTTTTTGCTGGCTGGAGGGTGGTTTCTTTGTTTTTTGTTTTTTTGTTTTTCTCTTAAAATGGACGGATTAATGGATCACGACACAGGACATACTAATATGCTTTTAATATCCAAATCCGTTAAAGGATTTTTAGGCTGCATTAATTAGGTAAACTGGAACCGGAACACTTCACACAACACCGTACTTTCTACATCATTAGAAGAATGGCATCTACGCTAATATTTGTCTGTTTCTCTCTTGTTCCGAGGTCACCGTGGCCACCAGATCCAGTCTGTGTCCAGATCAGAGGGTCACTGCAGTCACCAGGATCCAGTACGTATCCAGACCAGATGGTGGATCAGCACCTAGAAAGGACCTCTACTGCCCTGAAAGACAGCGGAGACCAGGACAACTAGAGCCCCAGATACAGATCCCCTGTAAAGACCTTGTCTCAGAGGAGCACCAGGACAAGACCACAGGAAACAGATGATTCTTCTGCACAATCTGACTTTGCTGCAGCCTGGAATTGAACTACTGGTTTCGTCTGGTCAGAGGAGAACTGGCCCCCAAACTGAGCCTGGTTTCTCCCAAGGTTTTTTTCTCCATTCTGTCACCGATGGAGTTTCGGTTCCTTGCCGCTGTCGCCTCTGGCTTGCTTAGTTGGGGTCACTTCATCTACAGCGATATCATTGACTTGATTGCAAATTAAAACAGACACTATTTCAACTGAACAGAGATTACATAACTGAATTCAATGATGAACTGCCTTTAACTATCATTTTGCATTATTGAGACACTGTTTTCCAAATGAATGTTGTTCAGTGCTTTGGCGCAATGTATTTTGTTTAAAGCACTATATAAATAAAGGTGATTGATTGATTGATTGACCGGCTGGAGAGACATGTATGGCAAACGACACTGGACTGGTTGGAGAGAGACGTATGGCAAACGACACCGGATTGGCTGGAGAGAGACGCATGGCAAACGATAATGGACTGGCTGGAGAGAGACGCATGGCAAACGATACTGGATTTGGCGGAGAGACACGATCAATAAATGTCACTGGACTGGGAAATCGACTACGAGCTGGGAATGGAAATAACCAAGGTACGATGGACAAATTTCTTGAGAGAAAATATCTAAAGGAGGCTACAGTGATTGTGAACGTAGAGAATGTGATCGAGGTGAGAGCAGAGGATATCATCAAGGCTGTATCAAAACAATGTGGACACGGGAAAATCCTGGCACTAAGGCCAAGACAAGGAAAAGAATATGAATTAACAATGGAGAAAGAAGAAACATGTGACAAACTGATTGATGGACTGATGATAAAAGGAGTGAACTGTGAGGTAAAACATTTGCAAAACAGAGATTATGTTGTTTCCTTCATGCACCTGCCCGTCTATATTGATGACAAAGAAATTATAGGTAAATTGGAAGGATGGGGAATTAATCCCATTTCACAGATAAAAAGAAGATGTTACCCGGGCACTGACATAGAAGACAAAACAAGGTTCCTAAAAGTGAGATGCACAGCCATCAGGTGAAGACCTGTAGGCTGTGCATGAGCCCTGGACACTTGCTGAAAGACTGCCCAGATTTTAAGTGCCGGAAGTGCGAGGAGAGGGGACATTTTGCAAGAGATTGCAATGCTGTCAGATGCCCAGGGTGTCAAGAAGTTTTAAATAAATGTGAATGTTGGATGGAAAGAGAGGAAGGAGGTATGGAACTTCAGTTGGACGGACAGGTGCATGAAGGAAACAGCGAGGTGGAAAGAGAAACTGATGAAGGACAAGAGGAAGGCGGATTGCAACAAGAAGAAACAGAAGGAGGAGCGAGCAACAGAGAGGAAGAAGGAGAAAAAGTAAATGATGCAGACGAGGAGCATACAACAGAACAGGACACCCAATGGACGGAAATGGAAATATCGGACAGTTTTAAAAATCTTTTAGATGGCATGGACGGAGATGGACATAGAATGGATGATCAAAACAAAGAAATGGACAGTGGAGAAGAAACGAGGATGGATAACATGGAAAAAGACAGAGAGGAGAGATGGCAAATAAGAAGGCGAACATTAAAGGTAAAACCAAATGTGGAAAATGCTAGAAAAAAGATAATGACAATGGGCGGAGTGAAAATTGTAAACAGATATGAAGTGTTAAGTGGGTTGGAGGGAGAAGATGGAAAGTAATGTTTGTTATGTATTTATTTTTCTTTTTAATGGTCTTAAGTTGTGTTACTTTTAATGCAAGGGGACTGATGGACATGGGTAAATTTGAAAAAGTGAAGGAAAAATGCCAAGGCGAAGATGTTATTGTTTTACAAGAAACAAATTGGAAAGAGAGTGTGATGGAGGACTATAAAAAGAAATGGGAAGGGGATATTTTATATAACAATGGGGATGGAAGGCTTGGAAGAGGAGTGGCTTTTTTAATAAGGAAAGATGTTTTTAATTCAAGTAGGGTAGTGTATAAAGATAAGATGGGGAAATGTAAGGTGGTTGAAGTAAATTGTGAAGGACGTGAACTGATTTTAGTCAATGTACATGCGCCAACAGAGGAGAAGGAAAAGAAAGATTTTTTTTATGTTTTAAGAAATATCATAAACAAGTATACGGAAATAATAATGATAGGGGATTTTAACAGTTTTTAGTAAACAAGACATGGCAGAAGGAATGGTTTTTAAAAATGACAAGGGGAGAAAAGAATTAAAAGCATTAATGGGAGAAAATGATATCATCGATGTGTGGAGAGAAAGAAATGAAAAGATAAAAGAATTTTCAAGGAGGCAAATAGTGGGGCAGTTTGTGTGTGAAACAAGAATAGACTTTATTTTATGTACAAGAAATGTGGAGAATTTTATAAAAAAGATTAAGTATGAAGAAACAAGTTTTAGCGATCACAAGTTTTTATTTTTTAAAGTAGACTGGAGTAAAGTGCAAAGAGGGCCGGGAGTCTGGATTTTAAATACAGAGGTTTTAAAGAATGAAGATTATGTTTTAAGTATAAAGGAGATAATTGAAAAGGAAAAAGAAAATGAAATGTATAGTGAGGATAAGCGAATGTGGTGGGAGAATGTGAAATATCTGGTAAAAAAGTTTACAATAACATATTGCAAATTAATTAATAAATGTAAGAAAAATAAGGAAAGAGAGCTAAGAAAAAACTTAAATGAGGAACTGGATAAGGCAGAAAAAAGCATAGAGAAAATAAAAGAAATAGAAGGTAGACTGAAGGAAATGGAAGAGGAGAAATATGAAGCTGCAAGATTAAGAAGCAAAGCAAAATATACAGTGGAGGGGGAGAAGTGCACAAAATTTTTCTTTGATCTAGAGAAAAGAAAAGGGAAAGCAGACATGATTAAAGAAATAAGGGGCAAAAATGGGAGAATAGTAGAAGAAAATGCAGACATTTTAGAGGAAATAAAATCATATTATGAGAACTTATTCTGTACAGAGGGGGTAAAAGAAGGAGAAAAAGTGGAATTACTGAAGCAAATAAAAGCCAGAGTAGGAGAAGTGGATAAACAAGAGTGTGATGATGAAGTAAGAGAAGAAGAAATAAAAAGAGCAATAATTGGGTTAAACAAGAGGAAAAGTCCAGGGATAGATGGGTTGGGGAGTGAGTTTTACATTGTTTTTAAAGATGTTTTAACAACTATCTTAAAATAAGTATTTGACGAGATTTTTAGGAAAGGTGAGATGAACAAAAGGATGGGAATGGGATTAATGAAGCTGATATATAAAAGGAAAGGAGACAAAGTGGAGTTAAAGAATTATAGGCCTATAACAATGCTTAACACAGATTTAAAGATTTTATCAAAAATTTTAGCTAACAGATTAAAAGAAGTGATGCCCACAATAATTCAAACAAACCAAGCTTACAGTATTAAAGGAAGAGACATTGCAGATACAACAATGAGCATAAAAGATACCATAAGATATATTAATGAAAAGAAGAAAGATGGTTTTATAATCAGTTTGGACTTTGAAAAGGCTTTTGACAGGGTAGAGCATGATTTTTTATTTGGGGTTTTGGATACTTTTGGTTTTGGACGGAATTTTATTAAATGGGTTAAGATTTTATATAAAGGTGCTGTAACGAGAGTTAAATGTAATGGGTTTTTAACAGAGTGTTTTAAATTAACAAGATCAATTAGACAGGGCTGCCCGTTGTCGGCACTTTTATATGCTTTAGTTGCGGAACCACTTGGGTTAATGGTAGAACAGGAAGGGAGAATAAAAGGAATAGGCATAGAGGGAGGAGAGAATAAAATATTTCAATACGCTGATGATACTACGCTATTGCTGCAAGATTTGTTGAGTGTAAGGGAAGTGATGAAAATAGTACAATCATTTTGCAGGGGATCTGGGGCTAAAGTGAATGAGGATAAAATGGTATACATGAGATTTGGGCGAAGTGAGGTTTTAACTGGGCACTTTAATTTTAAGGAAATGAATGAAATAAAGATTTTAGGTGTTTTAATGGGGAGGGATGAAACCAAAGCAGAAGGAATTATGTGGGAGGAGATGTTAGGAGGGATCGAGAGAAGGTTGAATTTTTGGAGATTAATGTCCTTAACTTTGAAGGGGAGGGTTTTAATTTTGAATGTTTTAATGGTTTCTAAGTTATGGCATATTTTATATGTGGCTTCAATGCCGTTGTGGACGGAAAAAAGGCTGAAAAATGTTTTTTAGATTTTTTATGGGAAGGAAAGCCACCGAGAATTGCATATAACACTTTAATAGGAGTAATGGGGAAGGGGGGGCTAGGGCTAATGGACGTGGAGCAAAGAAAGAACAGTTTAAGGGTGAAAATCATAAGCAAATATCTAGACGAAGGAAATAAAGCAGCATGGAAAAGAACAATGGGGCATTTTTTAAACAAGTGTAGTCATTTTAATCTGGGGGACAACATTTTATGGATGAAAACAAAAAATTGGATGACGGAGGGGATGCCAGAATTTTATAGAGAACTGATGGGAGCATGGGGAAAATTTTTAGATAATGTGCATTTTAAGCCACAAGGTAGAGAGAACATTTTAAATCAGCCTTTATTCTTAAATAACTGCATTTTAAATCAAGGGAAGCAGGTTTTTTTTAAGAAGTGGTGGGATGTGGGAATCATGAAAGTCAGAGATGTTTTATATGAATTCAAAGAGGGGTTTTTACCAGTTCAATACATTGTGGATGTGATGGAGGAGGCAAAGGAGGATTATACCAGACAAGAGATTACAAACAAATATGATTTAATTAAGAATGCTATACCTAAAGAATGGATAAAGAGAATTGAAAATATGGAAGAAGAAGATCAAGGGAAAGATGTGTATGTAAATATGGGGGGAAATTGTGTGCTTTTAAAGAATGTAAAGTGAAAATATTTTATTGTTTTTTTTAGAGATGTGGTTTTCAAGAAACCTGTTGTAAATGAATATTGGCTACAGATGGTCAATGATGTAACAGAAGAAAAAATATGGGGGAATATAAAGGGGAAAATTGTACAGACTAAACTGGAGAATATGGAATATTTTATCAGAAACAAAGCAGTGTTCACAGACGTAATTTTAAGCAAAATTGGGATGGAGGAAAGTGCAATATGTAAAGTTTGCCAAGATGCTGATGAAGGGTTTTTACACTTGTTTTTATATTGTGATAAGCTGAAAGATTTTAATGAGAGGTGTAAAAGCATGATTTTAAGTTTGAGAGGAGAGGGAAATGGGAACTTTGAGTGGGAAAAGGTGTTAATGTTGGGCATTAATGAGAAATGTCAACATGAGAAGCTGATAAATTTACTTGTGATGCTGATGAAAAGTGCGATTTGGGAAAGAAGAGTGGTGGTGAAAAAGGAAAATGTTTTAATTGATGTATGGAATGTGTTTAGGAGAAAAGTTGAAAAATATGTTGAATGTCTGTTTTATTATTTTAAGTTGGAGGAAACAATTGATGTCTTTTATAATATTTTTACTCAGGAGGTGTTAAAGGTTTTCAAAGAGCTGGGGATTAAATTGTCATTTTTAAAAGATTAAAATATTTAATGACTTCTTTTTAAATGTAAGATGTCTGTCAATTCAAATTAGGAGTTTTGTATGTCAAAGAAATAATCTTATGTATTTTTGTATGTGAATAATTGATATGTATGTTTGAATTGATTAATTTCTTCAATAAAAAAAGGCCATGCCCGAAAAAAAAAAAAAGAAAAAAAAAAAAAAAAAAGGCTATGCCCGATCTTGTCTGATCTCGGAAGCTAAAAAAAAAAAAAAAAAAAAAAAAAAAAGGCTATGCCCCATCTCGTCTGATCTCGGAAGCTAAGCAGGTTTGGGCCTGGTTAGTACTTGGATGGAAGACCGCCTGGGAATACCAGGTGCTGTAAGCTTTTTGGACATTTTTCACTTAGTATATAATAATTTTGTCAAAAAATAGAGTCAATTCCCGATCTCTGAATCTTAGCAGGTTTGGGCCTGGTTAGTACATGGATGGGAGAATGCCTGGGAATACCAGGTGCTTTAATCTTTTGGAAAATTTCACGAATTATATAATAATCTTTCATTAAAAAAAAAAAAAAAAAAAAAAAAAAAAAAAAAAAAGTCAATGCCCGATCTCTGAATCCTAGCAGGTTTAGGTCTGGTTAGTACTTTGATGAGAGACTGCCTAGGAATACCAGGTGCTTTAAGCTTTTGGGTTTTCTTTCCTACTTATATAATGTACTGGTGATTAGATTGGTCGGTCTTTAAATAGCCCTCTCTTTGCAGCAGTCTTGGCTTACGGTCATACCAACCTGGCTATGCCCCATCTCGTCTGATCTCTGAAGCTAAGCAGGTTTAGGCCTGGTTGGTACTTGGATGGGAGACCGCCTCGGAATACCAGGTGCTGTAAGCTTTTTGGACATTTTTCACTTAGTATATAATAATTTTGCCAAAAAATATAGTCAATGCCCGACCTCTGAATATTAGCAGGTTCGGGCATGGTTTACTTCATGGATGGGAGACTGCCTGGGAATACCAGGTGCTTTAATCTTTTGGAAAATTTCACGAATTATATAATAATCTTTCATTAAAAAAAAAAAAAAAAAAAAAAAAAATAAAGTCAATGCCCGATCTCTGAATCTTAGCAGGTTTAGGTCTGGTTAGTACTTTAATGAGAGACTGCCTAGGAATACCAGGTGCTTTAAGCTTTTGGGTTTTCTTTCCTACTTATATAGTGTACTGGTGATTAGATTGGTCGGTCTTTAAATAGCCCTCTCTTTGCAGCAGTCTTGGCTTACGGCCATACCAACCTGGCTATGCCCCATCTCGTCTGATCTCGGAAGCTAAGCAGGTTTGGGCCTGGTTAGTACTTGGATGGGAGACCGCATGGGAATACCAGGTGCTGTAAACTTTTTGGACATTTTTCACTTAGTATATAATAATTTTGTCAAATAATAGAGTCAATGCCCGATCTCTGAATCTTAGCAGGTTTGGGCCTGGTTAGTACATGGATGGGAGACTGCCTGGGAATACCAGGTGCTTTAATCTTTTGGGTTTTCTTTCCTACCTATATAATGTACTGGTGATTAGATTGGTCGGGCTTTAAATAGCCCTCTCTTTGCAGCAGTCTTGGCTTACGGTCATACCAACCTGGCTATGCCCCATCTCGTCTGATCTTGGAAGCTAAGCAGGTTTGGGCCTGGTTGGTACTTGGATGGGAGACCGCCTCGGAATACCAGGTGCTGTAAGCTTTTTGGACATTTTTCACTTAGTATATAATAATTTTGCCAAAAAATAGAGTCAAAGCCCTGATCTCTGAATCTTAGCAGGTTTAGGTCTGGTTAGTACTTGGATTGGAGACCGCCTGGGAATACCAGGTGCTGTAAGCTTTTTGGACATTTTTCACTTAGTATATAATAATTTAGCCAAAAAATATAGTCAATGCCCGACCTCTGAATATTAGCAGGTTCGGGCATGGTTTTACTTCATGGATGGGAGACTGCCTGGGAATACCAGGTGCTTTAATCTTTTGGAAAATTTCACTAATTATATAATAATCTTTCATTAAAAAAAAAAAAAAAAAGAGTCAATGCCCGATCTCTGAATCTTAGCAGGTTTAGGTCTGGTTAGTACTTTGATGAGAGACTGCCTAGGAATACCAGGTGCTTTAAGCTTTTGGGTTTTCTTTCCTACCTATATAATGTACTGGTGATTAGATTGGTCGGTCTTTAAATAGCCCTCTCTTTGCAGCAGTCTTGGCTTACGGTCATACCAACCTGGCTATGCCCCATCTCGTCTGATCTCGGAAGCTAAGCAGGTTTGGGCCTTGTTGGTACTTGGATGGGAGACCGCCTCGGAATAACAGGTGCTGTAAGCTTTTTGGACATTTTTCACTTAGTATATAATCATTTTGCCAAAAAATATAGTCAATGCCCGACCTCTGAATATTAGCAGTTTCGGGCATGGTTTACTTCATGGATGGGAGACTGCCTGGGAATACCAGGTGCTTTAATCTTTTGGAAAATTTCACGAATTATATAATAATCTTTCATTAAAAAAAACAAACACAAAAAAAAGTCAATGCCCGATCTCTGAATCTTAGCAGGTTTAGGTCTGGTTAGTACTTTGATGAGAGACTGCCTAGGAATACCAGGTGCTTTAAGCTTTTGGGTTTCTTTCCTACTTATATAATGTACTGGTGATTAGATTGGTCGGTCTTTAAATAGCCCTCTCTTTGCAGCAGTCTTGGCTTACGGTCATACCAACCTGGCTATGCCCCATCTCGTCTGATCTCGGAAGCTAAGCAGGTTTGGGCCTGGTTGGTACTTGGATGGGAGACCGCCTCGGAATACCAGGTGCTGTAAGCTTTTTGGATATTTCACTTAGTATATAATAATTTTGCCAAAAAATAGAGTCAATGCCCTGATCTCTGAATCTTAGCAGGTTTAGGTCTGGTTAGTACTTGGATTGGAGACCGCCTGGGAATACCAGGTGCTGTAAGCTTTTTGGACATTTTTCACTTAGTATAGAATAATTTTGCCAAAAAATATAGTCAATGCCCGACCTCTGAATATTAGCAGGTTCGGGCATGGTTTACTTCATGGATGGGAGACTGCCTGGGAATACCAGGTGCTTTAATCTTTTGGAAAATTTCACGAATTATATAATAATCTTTCATTAAAAAAAAACAAACACAAAAAAAAAGTCAATGCCCGATCTCTGAATCTTAGCAGGTTTAGGTCTGGTTAGTACTTTAATGAGAGACTGCCTAGGAATACCAGGTGCTTTAAGCTTTTGGGTTTTCTTTCCTACTTATATAGTGTACTTGTGATTAGATTGGTCGGTCTTTAAATAGCCCTCTCTTTGCAGCAGTCTTGGCTTACGGCCATACCAACCTGGCTATGCCCCATCTCGTCTGATCTCGGAAGCTAAGCAGGTTTGGGCCTGGTTAGTACTTGGATGGGAGACCGCATGGGAATACCAGGTGCTGTAAACTTTTGGACATTTTTCACTTAGTATATAATAATTTTGTCAAATAATAGAGTCAATGCCCGATCTCTGAATCTTAGCAGGTTTGGGCCTGGTTAGTACATGGATGGGAGACTGCCTGGGAATACCAGGTGCTTTAATCTTTTGGGTTTTCTTTCCTACCTATATAATGTACTGGTGATTAGATTGGTCGGGTCTTTAAATAGCCCTCTCTTTGCAGCAGTCTTGGCTTACGGTCATACCAACCTGGCTATGCCCCATCTCGTCTGATCTTGGAAGCTAAGCAGGTTTGGGCCTGGTTGGTACTTGGATGGGGAGACCGCCTCGGAATACCAGGTGCTGTAAGCTTTTTGGACATTTTTCACTTAGTATATAATAATTTTGCCAAAAAATAGAGTCAAAGCCCTGATCTCTGAATCTTAGCAGGTTTAGGTCTGGTTAGTACTTGGATTGGAGACCGCCTGGGAATACCAGGTGCTGTAAGCTTTTTGGACATTTTTCACTTAGTATATAATAATTTAGCCAAAAAATATAGTCAATGCCCAACCTCTGAATATTAGCAGGTTCGGGCATGGTTTACTTCATGGATGGGAGACTGCCTGGGAATACCAGGTGCTTTAAACTTTTGGAAAATTTCACTAATTATATAATAATCTTTCATTAAAAAAAAAAAAAAAAAAGAGTCAATGCCCGATCTCTGAATCTTAGCAGGTTTAGGTCTGGTTAGTACTTTGATGAGAGACTGCCTAGGAATACCAGGTGCTTTAAGCTTTCGGGTTTTCTTTCCTACTTATATAATGTACTGGTGATTAGATTGGTCGGTCTTTAAATAGCCCTCTCTTTGCAGCAGTCTTGGCTTACGGTCATACCAACCTGGCTATGCCCCATCTCGTCTGATCTTGGAAGCTAAGCAGGTTTGGGCCTGGTTGGTACTTGGATGGGAGACCGCCTCGGAATACCAGGTGCTGTAAGTTTTTTGGACATTTTTCACTTAGTATATAATAATTTTGCCAAAAAATAGAGTCAAAGCCCTGATCTCTGAATCTTAGCAGGTTTAGGTCTGGTTAGTACTTGGATTGGAGACCGCCTGGGAATACCAGGTGCTGTAAGCTTTTTGGACATTTTTCACTTAGTATATAATAATTTTGCCAAAAAATATAGTCAATGCCCGACCTCTGAATATTAGCAGGTTCGGGCATGGTTTACTTCATGGATGGGAGACTGCCTGGGAATACCAGGTGCTTTAATCTTTTGGAAAATTTCACGAATTATATAATAATCTTTCATTATTAAAAAAAAAAAAAAAAAAAGTCAATGCCCGATCTCTGAATCTTAGCAGGTTTAGGTCTGGTTAGTACTTTGATGAGAGACTGCCTAGGAATACCAGGTGCTTTAAGCTTTTGGGTTTTCTTTCCTACTTATATAATGTACTGGCGATTAGATTGGCTGGTCTTTAAATAGTCCTTTCTTTGCAGCAGTCTTCGCTTACGGCCATACCAACCTGCTATGCCCGATTTCGTCTGATCTCGGAAGCTAAGCAGGTTTGGGCCTGGTTAGTACTTGGATGGGAGACCGCATGGGAATACCAGGTGCTGTAAACTTTTTGGAAATTTTTCACTTAGTATATAATAATTTTGTCAAATAATAGAGTCAATGCCCGATCTCTGAATCTTAGCAGGTTTGGGCCTGGTTAGTACATGGATGGGAGACTGCCTGGGAATACCAGGCGCTTTAATCTTTTGGAAAATTTCACGAATTATATAATAATCTTCCATAAAAAAAAAAAAACTAAAAAAAAAACTAAAGAGTCAATGCCCGATCTCTGAATCTTAGCAGGTTTAAGTCTGGTTAGTACTTTGATGAGAGACTGCCTAGGAATACCAGGTGCTTTAAGCTTTTGGGTTTTCTTTCCTACTTATATAATGTACTGGCGATTAGATTGGCTGGTCTTTAAATAGCCCTCTCTTTGCAGCAGTCTTCGCTTACGGCCATACCAACCTAGCTATGCCCCAACTCGTCTGATCTCGGAAGCTAAGCAGGTTTGGGCCTGGTTAGTACTTGGATGGGAGACCGCCTGGGAATACCAGGTGCTGTAAGCTTTTTGGACATTTTTCACTTAGTATATAATTATTTTGTCAAATAATAGAGTCAATGCCCGATCTCTGAATCTTAGCAGGTTTTGGCCTGGTTAGTACATGGATCGGAGACTGCCTGGGAATACCAGGTGCTGTAAGCTTTTTGGACATTTTTCACTTAGTATATAATAATTTTGCCAAAAAATATAGTCAATGCCCGACCTCTGAATATTAGCAGGTTCGGGCATGGTTTACTTCATGGATGGGAGACTGCCTGGGAATACCAGGTGCTTTAATCTTTTGGAAAATTTCACGAATTATATAATAATCTTTCATTATAAAAAAAAAAAAAATAAAAAAAAAAGTCAATGCCCGATCTCTGAATCTTAGCAGGTTTAGGTCTGGTTAGTACTTTGATGAGAGACTGCCTAGGAATACCAGGTGCTTTAAGCTTTTGGGTTTTCTTTCCTACTTATATAATGTACTGGTGATTAGATTGGTCGGTCTTTAAATAGCCCTCTCTTTGCAGCAGTCTTGGCTTACGGTCATACCAACCTGGCTATGCCCCATCTCGTCTGATCTCGGAAGCTAAGCAGGTTTGGGCCTGGTTGGTACTTGGATGGGAGACCGCCTCGGAATACCAGGTGCTGTAAGCTTTTTGGATATTTCACTTAGTATATAATAATTTTGCCAAAAAATAGAGTCAATGCCCTGATCTCTGAATCTTAGCAGGTTTAGGTCTGGTTAGTACTTGGATTGGAGACCGCCTGGGAATACCAGGTGCTGTAAGCTTTTTGGACATTTTTCACTTAGTATAGAATAATTTTGCCAAAAAATATAGTCAATGCCCGACCTCTGAATATTAGCAGGTTCGGGCATGGTTTACTTCATGGATGGGAGACTGCCTGGGAATACCAGGTGCTTTAATCTTTTGGAAAATTTCACGAATTATATAATAATCTTTCATTAAAAAAATCAAACACAAAAAAAAAAAGTCAATGCCCGATCTCTGAATCTTAGCAGGTTTAGGTCTGGTTAGTACTTTAATGAGAGACTGCCTAGGAATACCAGGTGCTTTAAGCTTTTGGGTTTTCTTTCCTACTTATATAGTGTACTGGTGATTAGATTGGTCGGTCTTTAAATAGCCCTCTCTTTGCAGCAGTCTTGGCTTACGGCCATACCAACCTGGCTATGCCCCATCTCGTCTGATCTCGGAAGCTAAGCAGGTTTGGGCCTGGTTAGTACTTGGATGAGAGACCGCCTAGGAATACCAGGTGCTGTAAACTTTTTGGACATTTTTCACTTAGTATATAATAATTTTGTCAAATAATAGAGTCAATGCCCGATCTCTGAATCTTAGCAGGTTTGGGCCTGGTTAGTACATGGATGGGAGACTGCCTGGGAATACCAGGCGCTTTAATCTTTTGGAAAATTTCACGAATTATATAATAATCTTCCATAAAAAAAAAAAAAACTAAAAAAAAAACTAAAGAGTCAATGCCCGGTCTCTGAATCTTAGCAGGTTTAAGTCTGGTTAGTACTTTGATGAGAGACTGCCTAGGAATACCAGGTGCTTTAAGCTTTTGGGTTTTCTTTCCTACTTATATAATGTACTGGCGATTAGATTGGTCGGTCTTTAAATAGCCCTCTCTTTGCAGCAGTCTTGGCTTACGGTCATACCAACCTGGCTATGCCCCATCTCGTCTGATCTCGGAAGCTAAGCAGGTTTGGGCCTGGTTAGTACTTGGATGGGAGACCGCATGGGAATACCAGGTGCTGTAAACTTTTTGGACATTTTTCACTTAGTATATAATAATTTTGTCAAATAATAGAGTCAATGCCCGATCTCTGAATCTTAGCAGGTTTGGGCCTGGTTAGTACATGGATGGGAGACTGCCTGGGAATACCAGGTGCTTTAATCTTTTGGGTTTTCTTTCCTACCTATATAATGTACTGGTGATTAGATTGGTCGGTCTTTAAATAGCCCTCTCTTTGCAGCAGTCTTGGCTTACGGTCATACCAACCTGGCTATGCCCCATCTCGTCTGATCTTGGAAGCTAAGCAGGTTTGGGCCTGGTTGGTACTTGGATGGGAGACCGCCTCGGAATACCAGGTGCTGTAAGCTTTTTGGACATTTTTCACTTAGTATATAATAATTTTGCCAAAAAATAGAGTCAAAGCCCTGATCTCTGAATCTTAGCAGGTTTAGGTCTGGTTAGTACTTGGATTGGAGACCGCCTGGGAATACCAGGTGCTGTAAGCTTTTTGGACATTTTTCACTTAGTATATAATAATTTAGCCAAAAAATATAGTCAATGCCCGACCTCTGAATATTAGCAGGTTCGGGCATGGTTTACTTCATGGATGGGAGACTGCCTGGGAATACCAGGTGCTTTAATCTTTTGGAAAATTTCACTAATTATATAATAATCTTTCATTAAAAAAAAAAAAAAAAAAAGTCAATGCCCGATCTCTGAATCTTAGCAGGTTTAGGTCTGGTTAGTACTTTGATGAGAGACTGCCTAGGAATACCAGGTGCTTTAAGCTTTTGGGTTTTCTTTCCTACTTATATAATGTACTGGCGATTAGATTGGCTGGTCTTTAAATAGTCCTTTCTTTGCAGCAGTCTTCGCTTACGGCCATACCAACCTGATATGCCCGATTTCGTCTGATCTCGGAAGCTAAGCAGGTTTGGCCTCGTTAGTACTTGGATGGGAGACCGCCTGGGAATACCAGGAGCTGTAAGCTTTTTGGACATTTTTCACTTAGTATATAATAATTTTGCCAAATAATAGAGTCAATGCCCGATCTCTGAATATTAGCAGGTTTGGGCCTGGTTAGTACATGGATGGGAGACTGCCTGGGAATACCAGGCGCTTTAATCTTTTGGAAAATTTCACGAATTATATAATAATCTTCCATAAAAATAAAAAAAAACTAAAAAAAAAACTAAAGAGTCAATGCCCGATCTCTGAATCTTAGCAGGTTTAAGTCTGGTTAGTACTTTGATGAGAGACTGCCTAGGAATACCAGGTGCTTTAAGCTTTTGGGTTTTCTTTCCTACTTATATAATGTACTGGCGATTAGATTGGCTGGTCTTTAAATAGCCCTCTCTTTGCAGCAGTCTTCGCTTACGGCCATACCAACCTGGCTATGCCCCAACTCGTCTGATCTCGGAAGCTAAGCAGGTTTGGGCCTGGTTAGTACTTGGATGGGAGACCGCCTGGGAATACCAGGTGCTGTAAGCTTTTTGGACATTTTTCACTTAGTATATAATTATTTTGTCAAATAATAGAGTCAATGCCCGATCTCTGAATCTTAGCAGGTTTTGGCCTGGTTAGTACATGGATGGGAGACTGCCTGGGAATACCAGGTGCTTTAATCTTTTGGAAAAATTTCACGAATTATATAATAATCTTTCATTAAAAAAAAAAAAAAAAAAAGAGTCAATGCCCGATCTCTGAATCTTAGCAGGTTTAGGTCTGGTTAGTACTTTGATGAGAGACTGCCTAGGAATACCAGGTGCTTTAAGCTTTTGGGTTTTCTTTCCTACCTATATAATGTACTGGTGATTAGATTGGTCGGTCTTTAAATAGCCCTCTCTTTGCAGCAGTCTTGGCTTACGGTCATACCAACCTGGCTATGCCCCATCTCGTCTGATCTCGGAAGCTAAGCAGGTTTGGGCCTTGTTGGTACTTGGATGGGAGACCGCCTCGGAATAACAGGTGCTGTAAGCTTTTTGGACATTTTTCACTTAGTATATAATCATTTTGCCAAAAAATAGAGTCAAAGCCCTGATCTCTGAATCTTAGCAGGTTTAGGTCTGGTTAGTACTTGGATTGGAGACCGCCTGGGAATACCAGGTGCTGTAAGCTTTTTGGACATTTTTCACTTAGTATATAATAATTTTGCCAAAAAATATAGTCAATGCACGACCTCTGAATATTAGCAGGTTCGGGCATGGTTTACTTCATGGATGGGAGACTGCCTGGGAATACCAGGTGCTTTAATCTTTTGGAAAATTTCACAAATTATATAATAATCTTTCATTAAAAAAAAAAAAAAAAAAAAGTCAATGCCCGATCTCTGAATCTTAGCAGGTTTAGGTCTGGTTAGTACTTTGATGAGAGACTGCCTAGGAATACCAGGTGGTTTAAGATTTTGGGTTTTCTTTCCTACTTATATAATGTACTGGTGATTAGATTGGTCGGTCTTTAAATAGCCCTCTCTTTGCAGCAGTCTTTGCTTACGTTCATACCAACCTGGCTATGCCCCATCTCGTCTGAATCTCGGAAGCTAAGCAGGTTTGGGCCTGGTTGGTACTTGGATGGTAGACCGCCTCGGAATAACAGGTGCTGTAAGCTTTTTGGAAATTTTTCACTTAGTATATAATAATTTTGCCAAAAAATAGAGTCAATGCCCGATCTCTTAATCTTAGCAGGTTTAGGTCTGGTTAGTACTTTGATGAGAGACTGCCTAGGAATACCAGGTGCTTTAAGCTTTCGGGTTTTCTTTCCTACTTATATAATGTACTTGTGATTAGATTGGTCGGTCTTTAAATAGCCCTCTCTTTGCAGCAGTCTTGGCTTACGGTCATACCAACCTGGCTATGCCCCATCTCGTCTGATCTCGGAAGCTAAGCAGGTTTGGGCCTGGTTGGTACTTGGATGGGAGACCACCTCGGAATACCAGGTGCTGTAAGCTTTTTGGACATTTTTCACTTAGTATATAATAATTTGCCAAAAAATAGAGTCAATGCCCTGATCTCTGAATCTTAGCAGGTTTAGGTCTGGTTAGTACTTGGATGGGAGACCGCCTCGGAATACCAGGCGCTGTAAGCTTTTGGACATTTTTCACTTAGTATATAATAATTTTACCAAAAAATATAGTCAATGCCCGACTCTGAATATTAGCAGGTTCGGGCATGGTTTACTTCATGGATGGAGACTGCCTGGGAATACCAGGTGCTTTAATCTTTTGGAAAATTTTACGAATTATATAATAATCTTTCATTAAAAAAAAAAAAAAAAAAAAAAAAAAGTCAATGCCCGATCTCTGAATCTTAGCAGGTTTAGGTCTGGTTAGTACTTTGATGAGAGACTGCCTAGGAATACCAGGTGCTTTAAGCTTTTGGGTTTTCTTTCCTACCTATATAATGTACTGGTGATTAGATTGGTCGGTCTTTTAAATAGCCCTCTCTTTGCAGCAGTCTTGGCTTACGGTTCATACCAACCTGGCTATGCCCCAATCTCGTGCTGATCTCGGAAGCTAAGCAGGTTGGGCCTTGTTTGGTACTGGATGGGAGACCGCCTCGGAATAACAGGTGCTGTAAGCTTTTTGGACATTTTTCACTTAGTATATAATCATTTTGCCAAAAAATATAGTCAATGCCCGACCTCTGAATATTAGCAGGTTCGGGCATGGTTTACTTCATGGATGGGAGACTGCCTGGGAATACCAGGTGCTTTAATCTTTTGGAAAATTTCACGAATTATATAATAATCTTTCATTAAAAAAAAAAAAAAAAAAAAAAAAAGTCAATGCCCGATCTCTGAATCTTAGCAGGTTTAGGTATGGTTAGTACTTTGATGAGAGACTGCCTAGGAATACCAGGTGCTTTAAGCTTTTGGGTTTTCTTTCCTACCTATATAATGTACTGGTGATTAGATTGGTCGGTCTTTAAATAGCCCTCTCTTTGCAGCAGTCTTGGCTTACGGTCATACCAACCTGCTATGCCCCATCTCGTCTGATCTCGGAAGCTAAGCAGGTTTGGGCCTTGTTGGTACTGGGATGGGAGACCGCCTCGGAATAACAGGTGCTGTAAGCTTTTTGGACATTTTTCACTTAGTATATAATCATTTTGCCAAAAATAGAGTCAAAGCCCTGATCTCTGAATCTTAGCAGGTTTAGGTCTGGTTAGTACTTGGATTGGAGACCGCCTGGGAATACCAGGTGCTGTAAGCTTTTTGGACATTTTTCACTTTTATATAATAATTTTGCCAAAAAATATAGTCAATGCCCGACCTCTGATATTAGCAGGTTCGGGCATGGTTTACTTCATGGATGGGAGACTGCCTGGGAATACCAGGTGCTTTAATCTTTTGGAAAATTTCACAAATTATATAATAATCTTTCA
>NW_020529277.1:0-15000 GCF_003368295.1 Carassius auratus
TAGTACTTTGATGAGAGACTGCCTAGGAATACCAGGTGCTTTAAGCTTTTGGGTTTTCTTTCCTACCTATATAATGTACTGGTGATTAGATTTGTCGGTCTTTAAATAGCCCTCTCTTTGCAGCAGTCTTGGCTTACGGTCATACCAACCTGGCTATGCCCATCTCGTCTGATCTCGGAAGCTAAGCAGGTTTGGGCCTTGTTGGTACTTGGATGGGAGACCGCCTCGGAATAACAGGTGCTGTAAGCTTTTGGACATTTTTCACTTAGTATATAATCATTTGCCAAAAATATAGTCAATGCCGACCTCTGAATATTAGCAGTTTCGGGCATGGTTTACTTCATGGATGGGAGACTGCCTGGGAATACCAGGTGCTTTAATCTTTTGGAAAATTTCACGAATTATATAATAATCTTTCATAAAAAAAAAAAAAATAAAAAAAAAAAAAGTCAATGCCCGATCTATGAATCTTAGCAGGTTTAGGTCTGTTTAGTACTTTGATGAGAGACTGCCTAGGAATACCAGGTGCTTTAAGCTTTTGGGTTTTCTTTCCTACTTATATAATGTACTGGTGATTAGATTGGTCGGTCTTTAAATAGCCCTCTCTTTGCAGCAGTCTTGGCTTACGGTCATACCAACCTGGCTATGCCCCATCTCGTCTGATCTTGGAAGCTAAGCAGGTTTGGGCCTGGTTGGTACTTGGATGGGAGACCGCCTCGGAATACCAGGTGCTGTAAGCTTTTTGGACATTTTTCACTTAGTATATAATAATTTTGCCAAAAAATAGAGTCAAAGCCCTGATCTCTGAATCTTAGCAGGTTTAGGTCTGGTTAGTACTTGGATTGGAGACCGCCTGGGAATACCAGGTGCTGTAAGCTTTTTGGACATTTTTCACTTAGTATATAATAATTTTGCCAAAAAATATAGTCAATGCCCGACCTCTGAATATTAGCAGGTTCGGGCATGGTTTACTTCATGGATGGTAGACTGCCTGGGAATACCAGGTGCTTTAATCTTTTGGAAAATTTCACGAATTATATAATAATCTTTCATTAAAAAAAAACAAACACAAAAAAAAAAGTCAATGCCTGATCTCTGAATCTTAGCAGGTTTAGGTCTGGTTAGTACTTGGATTGGAGACCGCCTGGGAATACCAGGTGCTGTAAGCTTTTTGGACATTTTTCACTTAGTATATAATAATTTTGCCAAAAAATATAGTCAATGCCCGACCTCTGAATATTAGCAGGTTCGGGCATGGTTTACTTCATGGATGGGAGACTGCCTGGGAATACCAGGTGCTTTAATCTTTTGGAAATTTCACGAATTATATAATAATCTTTCATTAAAAAAAAAAACACAAAAAAAAAGTCAATGCCCGATCTCTGAATCTTAGCAGGTTTAGGTCTGGTTAGTACTTTGATGAGAGACTGCCTAGGAATACCAGGTGCTTTAAGCTTTTGGGTTTTCTTTCCTACTTATATAATGTACTGGTGATTAGATTGGTCGGTCTTTAAATAGCCCTCTCTTTGCAGCAGTCCTTGGCTTACGGTCATACCAACCTGGCTATGCCCCATCTCGTCTGATCTCGGAAGCTAAGCAGGTTTGGGCCTGGTTGGTACTTGGATGGGAGACCGCCTCGGAATACCAGGTGCTGTAAGCTTTTTGGATATTTCACTTAGTATATAATAATTTTGCCAAAAAATAGAGTCAATGCCCGATCTCTGAATCTTAGCAGGTTTGGGCCTGGTTAGTACATGGATGGGAGACTGCCTGGGAATACCAGGTGCTTTAATCTTTTGGGTTTTCTTTCCTACCTATATAATGTACTGGTGATTAGATTGGTCGGTCTTTAAATAGCCCTCTCTTTGCAGCAGTCTTGGCTTACGGTCATACCAACCTGGCTATGCCCCATCTCGTCTGATCTTGGAAGCTAAGCAGGTTTGAGCCTGGTTGGTACTTGGATGGGAGACCGCCTCGGAATACCAGGTGCTGTAAGCTTTTTGGACATTTTTCACTTAGTATATAATAATTTTGCCAAAAAATAGAGTCAAAGCCCTGATCTCTGAATCTTAGCAGGTTTAGGTCTGGTTAGTACTTGGATTGGAGACCGCCTGGGAATACCAGGTGCTGTAAGCTTTTTGGACATTTTTCACTTAGTATATAATAATTTTGCCAAAAAATATAGTCAATGCCGACCTCTGAATATTAGCAGTTTCGGGCATGGTTTACTTCATGGATGGGAGACTGCCTGGGAATACCAGGTGCTTTAATCTTTTGGAAAATTTCACGAATTATATAATAATCTTTCATTAAAAAAAACAAACACAAAAAAAAGTCAATGCCCGATCTCTGAATCTTAGCAGGTTTAGGTCTGGTTAGTACTTTGATGAGAGACTGCCTAGGAATACCAGGTGCTTTAAGCTTTTGGGTTTTCTTTCCTACTTATATAATGTACTGGTGATTAGATTGGTCGGTCTTTAAATAGCCCTCTCTTTGCAGCAGTCTTGGCTTATGGTCATACCAACCTGGCTATGCCCCATCTCGTCTGATCTCGGAAGCTAAGCAGGTTTGGGCCTGGTTGGTACTTGGATGGGAGACCGCCTCGGAATACCAGGTGCTGTAAGCTTTTTGGATATTTCACTTAGTATATAATAATTTTGCCAAAAAAAAGAGTCAATGCCCTGATCTCTGAATCTTAGCAGGTTTAGGTCTGGTTAGTACTTGGATTGGAGACCGCCTGGGAATACCAGGTGCTGTAAGCTTTTTGGACATTTTTCACTTAGTATAGAATAATTTTGCCAAAAAATATAGTCAATGCCCGACCTCTGAATATTAGCAGGTTCGGGCATGGTTTACTTCATGGATGGGAGACTGCCTGGGAATACAAGGGGCTTTAATCTTTTGGAAAATTTCACGAATTATATAATAATCTTTCATTAAAAAAAACAAACACAAAAAAAAAAGTCAATGCCCGATCTCTGAATCTTAGCAGGTTTAGGTCTGGTTAGTACTTTAATGAGAGACTGCCTAGGAATACCAGGTGCTTTAAGCTTTTGGGTTTTCTTTCCTACTTATATAGTGTACTGGTGATTAGATTGGTCGGTCTTTAAATAGCCCTCTCTTTGCAGCAGTCTTGGCTTACGGCCATACCAACCTGGCTATGCCCCATCTCGTCTGATCTCGGAAGCTAAGCAGGTTTGGGCCTGGTTAGTACTTGGATGGGAGACCGCATGGGAATACCAGGTGCTGTAAACTTTTTGGACATTTTTCACTTAGTATATAATAATTTTGTCAAATAATAGAGTCAATGCCCGATCTCTGAATCTTAGCAGGTTTGGGCCTGGTTAGTACATGGATGGGAGACTGCCTGGGAATACCAGGTGCTTTAATCTTTTGGGTTTTCTTTCCTACCTATATAATGTACTGGTGATTAGATTGGTCGGTCTTTAAATAGCCCTCTCTTTGCAGCAGTCTTGGCTTAAGGTCATACCAACCTGGCTATGCCCCATCTCGTCTGATCTTGGAAGCTAAGCAGGTTTGGGCCTGGTTGGTACTTGGATGGGAGACCGCCTCGGAATACCAGGTGCTGTAAGCTTTTTGGACATTTTTCACTTAGTATATAATAATTTTGCCAAAAAATAGAGTCAAAGCCCTGATCTCTGAATCTTAGCAGGTTTAGGTCTGGTTAGTACTTGGATTGGAGACCGCCTGGGAATACCAGGTGCTGTAAGCTTTTTGGACATTTTTCACTTAGTATATAATAATTTAGCCAAAAAATATAGTCAATGCCCGACCTCTGAATATTAGCAGGTTCGGGCATGGTTTACTTCATGGATGGGAGACTGCCTGGGAATACCAGGTGCTTTAAACTTTTGGAAAATTTCACTAATTATATAATAATCTTTCATTAAAAAAAAAAAAAAGAGTCAATGCCCGATCTCTGAATCTTAGCAGGTTTAGGTCTGGTTAGTACTTTGATGAGAGACTGCCTAGGAATACCAGGTGCTTTAAGCTTTTGGGTTTTCTTTCCTACTTATATAATGTACTGGTGATTAGATTGGTCGGTCTTTAAATAGCCCTCTCTTTGCAGCAGTCTTGGCTTACGGTCATACCAACCTGGCTATGCCCCATCTCGTCTGATCTTGGAAGCTAAGCAGGTTTGGGCCTGGTTGGTACTTGGATGGGAGACCGCCTCGGAATACCAGGTGCTGTAAGCTTTTTGGACATTTTTCACTTAGTATATAATAATTTTGCCAAAAAATAGAGTCAAAGCCCTGATCTCTGAATCTTAGCAGGTTTAGGTCTGGTTAGTACTTGGATTGGAGACCGCCTGGGAATACCAGGTGCTGTAAGCTTTTTGGACATTTTTCACTTAGTATATAATAATTTAGCCAAAAAATATAGTCAATGCCCGACCTCTGAATATTAGCAGGTTCGGGCATGGTTTACTTCATGGATGGGAGACTGCCTGGGAATACCAGGTGCTTTAATCTTTTGGAAAATTTCACGAATTATATAATAATCTTTCATTATAAAAAAAAAAAAAAAAAAAAAAAGTCAATGCCCGATCTCTGAATCTTAGCAGGTTTAGGTCTGGTTAGTACTTTGATGAGAGACTGCCTAGGAATACCAGGTGCTTTAAGCTTTTGGGTTTTCTTTCCTACTTATATAATGTACTGGCGATTAGATTGGCTGGTCTTTAAATAGTCCTTTCTTTGCAGCAGTCTTCGCTTACGGCCATACCAACCTGCTATGCCCGATTTCGTCTGATCTCGGAAGCTAAGCAGGTTTGGGCCTGGTTAGTACTTGGATGGGAGACCGCATGGGAATACCAGGTGCTGTAAACTTTTTGGACATTTTTCACTTAGTATATAATAATTTTGTCAAATAATAGAGTCAATGCCCGATCTCTGAATCTTAGCAGGTTTGGGCCTGGTTAGTACATGGATGGGAGACTGCCTGGGAATACCAGGCGCTTTAATATTTTGGAAAATTTCACGAATTATATAATAATCTTCCATAAAAAAAAAAAACTAAAAAAAAAAACTAAAGAGTCAATGCCCGATCTCTGAATCTTAGCAGGTTTAAGTCTGGTTAGTACTTTGATGAGAGACTGCCTAGGAATACCAGGTGCTTTAAGCTTTTGGGTTTTCTTTCCTACTTATATAATGTACTGGCGATTAGATTGGTCGGTCTTTAAATAGCCCTCTCTTTGCAGCAGTCTTGGCTTACGGTCATACCAACCTGGCTATGCCCCATCTCGTCTGATCTCGGAAGCTAAGCAGGTTTGGGCCTTGTTGGTACTTGGATGGGAGACCGCCTCGGAATAACAGGTGCTGTAAGCTTTTTGGACATTTTTCACTTAGTATATAATCATTTTGCCAAAAAATATAGTCAATGCCCGACCTCTGAATATTAGCAGTTTCGGGCATGGTTTACTTCATGGATGGGAGACTGCCTGGGAATACCAGGTGCTTTAATCTTTTGGAAAATTTCACGAATTATATAATAATCTTTCATAAAAAAAAAAAAACTAAAAAAAAAACTAAAGAGTCAATGCCCGATCTCTGAATATTAGCAGGTTTGGGCCTGATTAGTACATGGATGGGAGACTGCCTGGGAATACCAGGCGCTTTAATCTTTTGGAAAATTTCACGAATTATATAATAATCTTCCATAAAAAAAAAAAAAAAACTAAAAAAAAAACTAAAGAGTCAATGCCCGATCTCTGAATCTTAGCAGGTTTAAGTCTGGTTAGTACTTTGATGAGAGACTGCCTAGGAATACCAGGTGCTTTAAGCTTTTGGGTTTTCTTTCCTACTTATATAATGTACTGGCGATTAGATTGGCTGGTCTTTAAATAGCCCTCTCTTTGCAGCAGTCTTCGCTTACGGCCATACCAACCTGGCTATGCCCCAACTCGTCTGATCTCGGAAGCTAAGCAGGTTTGGGCCTGGTTAGTACTTGGATGGGAGACCGCCTGGGAATACCAGGTGCTGTAAGCTTTTTGGACATTTTTCACTTAGTATATAATTATTTTGTCAAATAATAGAGTCAATGCCCGATCTCTGAATCTTAGCAGGTTTTGGCCTGGTTAGTACATGGATGGGAGACCGCCTGGGAATACCAGGTGCTGTAAGCTTTTTGGACATTTTTCACTTAGTATATAATAATTTTGCCAAAAAATATAGTCAATGCCCGACCTCTGAATATTAGCAGGTTCGGGCATGGTTTACTTCATGGATGGGAGACTGCCTGGGAATACCAGGTGCCTTAATCTTTTGGAAAATTTCACGAATTATATAATAATCTTTCATTATAAAAAAAAAAAAAAAAAAAAAAAAGTCAATGCCCGATCTCTGAATCTTAGCAGGTTTAGGTCTGGTTAGTACTTTGATGAGAGACTGCCTAGGAATACCAGGTGCTTTAAGCTTTTGGGTTTTCTTTCCTACTTATATAATGTACTGGCGATTAGATTGGCTGGGCTTTAAATAGTCCTTTCTTTGCAGCAGTCTTCGCTTACGGCCATACCAACCTGCTATGCCCGATTTCGTCTGATCTCGGAAGCTAAGCAGGTTTGGCCTCGTTAGTACTTGGATGGGAGACCGCCTGGGAATACCAGGTGATGTAAGCTTTTTGGACATTTTTCACTTAGTATATAATAATTTTGCCAAATAATAGAGTCAATGCCCGATCTCTGAATATTAGCAGGTTTGGGCCTGGTTAGTACATGGATGGGAGACTGCCTGGGAATACCAGGCGCTTTAATCTTTTGGAAAATTTCACGAATTATATAATAATCTTCCATAAAAAAAAAAAAAACTAAAAAAAAAACTAAAGAGTCAATGCCCGATCTCTGAATCTTAGCAGGTTTAAGTCTGGTTAGTACTTTGATGAGAGACTGCCTAGGAATACCAGGTGCTTTAAGCTTTTGGGTTTTCTTTCCTACTTATATAATGTACTGGCGATTAGATTGGCTGGTCTTTAAATAGCCCTCTCTTTGCAGCAGTCTTCGCTTACGGCCATACCAACCTGGCTATGCCCCAACTCGTCTGATCTCGGAAGCTAAGCAGGTTTGGGCCTGGTTAGTACTTGGATGGGAGACCGCCTGGGAATACCAGGTGCTGTAAGCTTTTTGGACATTTTTCACTTAGTATATAATTATTTTGTCAAATAATAGAGTCAATGCCCGATCTCTGAATCTTAGCAGGTTTTGGCCTGGTTAGTACATGGATGGGAGACTGCCTGGGAATACCAGGTGCTTTAATCTTTTGGAAAATTTCACGAATTATATAATAATCTTTCATTAAAAAAAAAAAAAAAAAAGAGTCAATGCCCGATCTCTGAATCTTAGCAGGTTTAGGTCTGGTTAGTACTTTGATGAGAGACTGCCTAGGAATACCAGGTGCTTTAAGCTTTTGGGTTTTCTTTCCTACCTATATAATGTACTGGTGATTAGATTGGTCGGTCTTTAAATAGCCCTCTCTTTGCAGCAGTCTTGGCTTACGGTCATACCAACCTGGCTATGCCCCATCTCGTCTGATCTCGGAAGCTAAGCAGGTTTGGGCCTTGTTGGTACTTGGATGGGAGACCGCCTCGGAATAACAGGTGCTGTAAGCTTTTTGGACATTTTTCACTTAGTATATAATCATTTTGCCAAAAAATATAGTCAATGCCCGACCTCTGAATATTAGCAGTTTCGGGCATGGTTTACTTCATGGATGGGAGACTGCCTGGGAATACCAGGTGCTTTAATCTTTTGGAAAATTTCACGAATTATATAATAATCTTTCATAAAAAAAAAAAAAAAAAAAAAAAGTCAATGCCCGATCTCTGAATCTTAGCAGGTTTAGGTCTGGTTAGTACTTTGATGAGAGACTGCCTAGGAATACCAGGTGCTTTAAGCTTTTGGGTTTTCTTTCCTACTTATATAATGTACTGGTGATTAGATTGGTCGGTCTTTAAATAGCCCTCTCTTTGCAGCAGTCTTGGCTTACGGTCATACCAACCTGGCTATGCCCCATCTCGTCTGATCTTGGAAGCTAAGCAGGTTTGGGCCTGGTTGGTACTTGGATGGGAGACCGCCTCGGAATACCAGGTGCTGTAAGCTTTTTGGACATTTTTCACTTAGTATATAATAATTTTGCCAAAAAATAGAGTCAAAGCCCTGATCTCTGAATCTTAGCAGGTTTAGGTCTGGTTAGTACTTGGATTGGAGACCGCCTGGGAATACCAGGTGCTGTAAGCTTTTTGGACATTTTTCACTTAGTATATAATAATTTTGCCAAAAAATATAGTCAATGCCCGACCTCTGAATATTAGCAGGTTCGGGCATGGTTTACTTCATGGATGGGAGACTGCCTGGGAATACCAGGTGCTTTAATCTTTTGGAAAATTTCACGAATTATATAATAATCTTTCATTAAAAAAAATCACTCGTGGTGCCTGTTGGTGTCGCTGTTGGACAGTGTTTTCTCTACTTCCTGTTGGCCTTCTGTAGCTAATCATAGCTCCATGTAGCTGTTTTTATTTTATATTTTTCTCTATAATCTTTCTTACTATCACTGTCTGTTTGTTTGTTTTTTAAATTGTAAAATATAACTTAATTCACACCATATTTCTGATATTACCGATCAATCTTATCAGATTAACTTTGATCGTTCACTCTTCCGTGACTGCAGCACACCTGCAAAGCGTTAGCACTCGTTAGCTTGTCATTAGCGTTTTCTTTTCTCCTCTCCTCTCCTCTCTCACGCTGCAGTTTTCCACAAGTTCATCAAACAACCGCAGTAAGAATATTTCATCAAGCACGGTGAGTAATGGCTTCTCCTACAATTGTTATTTGCACCTCTTGCCACATGTACAGCTTATCTATGTCTGTCGCTGATGAGGGATTCACATGTGATAAATGCAGGGAAACAGTTAGGCTGACAGAGAAGATTTTAGAATTAGAGACACGCATCCAAACTTTAATTGAGGACAGTAAGAATGTTAGGGCTCTAGATATGGCTTTGGATGCGTCTAGCTCAGGGATTCCTGTACATTGTCCGGTTCCAGCAGAGCCCCTGCAGCAGGGCAACTGGGTGACGGTGAGGCAGCGTAGTCGTGGGTCAAAACACCGCTCTTCTGTTCCGATCAAAACATTAAACAGGTTCTCCCCACTCAGTGATGCACCCACTGAGAAACCTGATGAAAGTGCTCTAGTTATTGGCGATTCTATTGTACGGAACGTGAATATAGAGACACCAGCCACCATAGTCAAATGTTTACCGGGAGCCAGAGCGCCTGACATCTTGGCAAATTTAAAAGTGCTGGCTAATGCTAAACATAAATACAGTAAGATTGTTATTCATGCCGGCGCTAATGATGTTCGACTTCACCAGTCGGAGATCACTAAAAATAACTTTAAAGAGGTGTGTGAACTTGCAAGCACGATGTCAGACACTGTAATATGCTCTGGTCCCCTCCCTGCTTACCGTGGTGACGAGATGCATAGCAGATTGTCATCACTCAATGGCTGGATGTCTAAGTGGTGCCCACAGAATAAGATAGGTTATATAGACAATTGGACGAGCTTTTGGGGCAGACCTGACCTGTTTAAAAGAGATGGTCTTCATCCCTCCTGGGGTGGCGCCACTCTTCTGTCTAGAAATATGGCAAATAGTCTTAGTGTTTATACTTGACTAACTGGGGCCCAGGTCAGGAAGCAGACAGACTGGCTAAACCGACCGTCTGCTAGCTGCCTCCCGTCACAGAGGTCAGTTAATTCTCAGCACATAGAGACTCTTTCACCTAGATATCACACTATAGAGACTGTGTCTGTTCCCCGAACTAGAAAATACAAAAAACGTCCAAACCAAGTTAAGGTTAACAATTTAATTGAGGTTCAACAAATAAAAAACAAATGCAATATGGATAAACAAATGATAAAGATTGGCTTATTGAATATCAGATCCATTTCTACGAAAACACTTTTTGTAAATAATATGATAACTGATCATAATATAGATGTGCTCTGCTTGACAGAAACCTGGCTAAAACCTGATGATTACATTATTTTAAATGAGTCCACCCCCCAAGATTATTGTTATAAACACGAGCCGCGTCTAAAAGGCAAAGGGGGAGGAGTTGCTTCAATTTATAATAACGTTTTCAGGATTTCTCAGAGGGCAGGCTTCAAGTATAACTCGTTTGAAGTAATGGTGCTTCATATAACATTATCCAGAGAAACCAATGTTAATGATAAATCCCCTGTTATGTTTGTACTGGCTACTGTATACAGGCCACCAGGGCACCATACAGACTTTATTAAAGAGTTTGGTGATTTTACATCCGAGTTAGTTCTGGCTGCAGATAAAGTCTTAATAGTTGGTGATTTTAATATCCATGTCGATAATGAAAAAGATGCATTGGGATCAGCATTTATAGACATTCTGAACTCTATTGGTGTTAGACAACATGTTTCAGGACCTACTCATTGTCGAAATCATACTCTAGATTTAATACTGTCACATGGAATTGATGTTGATAGTGTTGAAATTACTCAGCCAAGTGATGATATCTCAGATCATTATTTAGTTCTGTGTAAACTTCATATAGCCACAATTGTAAATTCTACTTCTTGTTACAAGTATCGAAGAACCATCACTTCTACCACAAAAGACTGCTTTTTAAGTTATCTTCCTGATGTATCCGAATTCCTTAGCATATCCAAAACCTCAGAACAACTTGATGATGTAACAGAAACTATGGACTCTCTCTTTTCTAGCACTTTAAATACAGTTGCTCCTTTACTCTTAAGAAAGGTTAAGGAAAACAGTTTGACACCATGGTATAATGAGCATACTCGCACCCTAAAGAGAGCAGCCCGAAAAATGGAGCGCAGATGGAGGAAAACAAAACTAGAGGTATTTCGTATTGCTTGGCGGGAAAGTAGCATATCCTACAGAAAAGCATTAAAAACTGCTAGATCTGATTACTTTTCTTCTCTTTTAGAAGAAAACAAACATAACCCCAGGTATTTATTCAATACAGTGGCTAAATTAACGAAAAATAAAGCCTCAACAAGTGTTGACATTTCCCAACACCACAGCAGTAATGACTTTATGAACTACTTTACTTCTAAAATCGATACTATTAGAGATAAAATTGCAACCATTCAGCCGTCAGCTACAGTTTCGCATCAGACAGTGCACTATAGACCCCCTGAGGAACAGTTCCACTCATTCTCTACTATAGGAGAGGAAGAATTGTATAAACTTGTTAAATCATCTAAACTTACAACATGTATGTTAGACCCTATACCATCTAAGCTCTTAAAAGAGGTGCTTCCAGAAGTCATAGGTCCTCTTCTGACTATTATTAATTCCTCATTGTCATTAGGATATGTCCCCAAAACCTTCAAACTGGCTCTTATTAATCCTCTCATAAAAAAGCCACAACTTGACCCCAGAGAACTAGTTAATTATAGACCAATCTCGAATCTCCCTTTTCTGTCCAAGATACTAGAAAAGGTGGTATCCTCACAATTATATTCCTTCTTAGAGAAAAATGGTATATGTGAGGATTTCCAGTCAGGATTTAGACCATATCATAGTACTGAAACTGCTCTCCTTAGAGTTACAAATGATCTGCTCTTATCATCTGATCGTGGATGTATCTCTCTATTAGTTTTATTGGATCTTAGTGCTGCGTTTGACACAATTGACCACAACATTCTTTTGCATAGACTTGAACACTTTGTTGGCATCAGTGGAAGTGCATTAGCATGGTTTAAATCGTACTTATATGACCGCCATCAGTTCGTAGCAGTGAATGAAGATGTATCATATCGATCACAAGTGCAGTATGGAGTACCTCAAGGCTCAGTTCTAGGGCTGCTACTCTTCACGCTTTATATGTTACCCTTGGGAGATATCATCAGGAAACATGGTGTTAGCTTTCACTGTTATGCTGATGATACGCAGCTCTATATTTCCTCGCAGCCCGGTGAAACACACCAATTTGAAAAACTAATGGAATGCATAGTCGATATAAAAAATTGGATGACGAGTAATTTCTTACTGCTAAATTCAGAAAAAAACAGAGGTGTTAATCATAGGGCCTAAAAACTCTACTTGTAATAACCTAGAACACTGTCTAAGACTTGATGGTTGCTCTGTCAATTCTTCGTCATCAGTTAGGAACCTAGGTGTGCTACTTGATCGCAATCTTTCCTTAGAAAGCCACGTTTCTAGCATTTGTAAAACTGCATTTTTCCATCTCAAAAATATATCTAAATTACGGCCTATGCTCTCAATGTCAAATGCAGAAATGTTAATCCATGCATTTATGACTTCAAGGTTAGACTATTGTAATGCTTTATTGGGTGGTTGTTCTGCACGCTTGGTAAACAAACTACAGCTAGTCCAAAATGCAGCAGCAAGAGTTCTTACTAGAACCAGGAAGTATGACCATATTAGCCCGGTCCTGTCCACACTGCACTGGCTCCCTATCAAACATCGTATAGATTTTAAAATATTGCTTATTACTTATAAAGCCCTGAATGGTTTTGCACCTCAGTATTTGAATGAGCTCCTTTTACATTATACTCCTCTACGTCCGCTACGTTCTCAAAACTCAGGCAATTTGATAATACCTAGAATATCAAAATCAACTGCGGGCGGCAGATCCTTTTCCTATTTGGCGCTTAAACTCTGGAATAACCTACCTAACATTGTTCGGGAGGCAGACACACTCTTGCAGTTTAAATCTAGATTAAAGACCCATCTCTTTAACCTGGCATACACATAACATACTAATATGCTTTTAATATCCAAATCCGTTAAAGGATTTTTAGGCTGCATTAATTAGGTAAACTGGAACCGGAACACTTCACATAACACCGTACTTTCTACATCATTAGAAGAATGGCATCTACGCTAATATTTGTCTGTTTCTCTCTTGTTCCGAGGTCACCGTGGCCACCAGATCCAGTCTGTGTCCAGATCAGAGGGTCACTGCAGTCACCCGGATCCAGTACGTATCCAGACCAGATGGTGGATCAGCACCTAGAAAGGACCTCTACTGCCCTGAAAGACAGCGGAGACCAGGACAACTAGAGCCCCAGATACAGATCCCCTGTAAAGACCTTGTCTCAGAGGAGCACCAGGACAAGACCACAGGAAACAGATGATTCTTCTGCACAATCTGACTTTGCTGCAGCCTGGAATTGAACTACTGGTTTCGTCTGGTCAGAGGAGAACTGGCCCCCCAACTGAGCCTGGTTTCTCCCAAGGTTTTTTTCTCCATTCTGTCACCGATGGAGTTTCGGTTCCTTGCCGCTGTCGCCTCTGGCTTGCTTAGTTGGGGTCACTTCATCTACAGCGATATCATTGACTTGATTGCAAATTAAAACAGACACTATTTCAACTGAACAGAGATGACATAACTGAATTCAATGATGAACTGCCTTTAACTATCATAACTTTCATTTTGCATTATTGAGACACTGTTTTCCAAATGAATGTTGTTCAGTGCTTTGGCGCAATGTATTTTGTTTAAAGCACTATATAAATAAAGGTGATTGATTGATTGATTGATTGATTAAAAAAAAAAAAAAAAAAAGTCAATGCCCGATCTCTGAATCTTACCAGGTTTAGGTCTGGTTAGTACTTTGATGAGAGACTGCCTAGGAATACCAGGTGCTTTAAGCTTTTGGGTTTTCTTTCCTACTTATATAATGTACTGGTGATTAGATTGGTCGGTCTTTAAATAGCCCTCTCTTTGCAGCAGTCTTGGCTTACGGTCATACCAACCTGGCTATGCCCCATCTCGTCTGATCTCGGAAGCTAAGCAGGTTTGGGCCTGGTTGGTACTTGGATGGGAGACCGCCTCGGAATACCAGGTGCTGTAAGCTTTTTGGACATTTTTCACTTAGTATATAATAATTTTGCCAAAAAATATAGTCAATGCCCGACCTCTGAATATTAGCAGTTTCGGGCATGGTTTACTTCATGGATGGGAGACTGCCTGGGAATACCAGGTGCTTTAATCTTTTGGAAAATTCCACGAATTATATAATAATCTTTCATTAAAAAAAACAAACACACAAAAAAAAGTCAATGCCCGATCTCTGAATCTTAGCAGGTTTAGGTCTGGTTAGTACTTTGATGAGAGACTGCCTAGGAATACCAGGTGCTTTAAGCTTTTGGGTTTTCTTTCCTACTTATATAATGTACTGGTGATTAGATTGGTCGGTCTTTAAATAGCCCTCTCTTTGCAGCAGTCTTGGCTCACGGTCATACCAACCTGGCTATGCCCCATCTCGTCTGATCTCGGAAGCTAAGCAGGTTTGGGCCTTGTTGGTACTTGGATGGGAGACCGCCTCGGAATAACAGGTGCTGTAAGCTTTTTGGACATTTTTCACTTGGTATATAATCATTTTGCCAAAAAATATAGTCAATGCCCGACCTCTGAATATTAGCAGGTTCGGGCATGGTTTACTTCATGGATGGGAGACTGCCTGGGAATACCAGGTGCTTTAATCTTTTGGAAAATTCCACGAATTATATAATAATCTTTCATTAAAAAAAACAAACACACAAAAAAAGTCAATGCCCCATCTCTGAATCTTAGCAGGTTTAGGTCTGGTTAGTACTTTGATGAGAGACTGCCTAGGAATACCAGGTGCTTTAAGCTTTTGGGTTTTCTTTCCTACTTATATAATGTACTGGTGATTAGATTGGTCGGTCTTTAAATAGCCCTCTCTTTGCAGCAGTCTTGGCTCACGGTCATACCAACCTGGCTATGCCCCATCTCGTCTGATCTCGGAAGCTAAGCAGGTTTGGGCCTTGTTGGTACTTGGATGGGAGACCGCCTCGGAATAACAGGTGCTGTAAGCTTTTTGGACATTTTTCACTTAGTATATAATCATTTTGCCAAAAAATATAGTCAATGCCCGACCTCTGAATATTAGCAGGTTCGGGCATGGTTTACTTCATGGATGGGAGACTGCCTGGG
>NW_020529277.1:17500-18770 GCF_003368295.1 Carassius auratus
AGTATATAATAATTTTGCCAAAAAATATAGTCAATGCCCGACCTCTGAATATTAGCAGGTTTGGGCATGGTTTTACTTCATGGATGGGAGACTGCCTGGGAATACCAGGTGCTTTAATCTTTTTGGAAAATTTCACGAATTATATAATAATCTTTCATAAAAAAAAAAAAAAAAAAAAAGTCAATGCCCCGATCTCTGAATCTTAGCAGGTTTAGGTCTGGTTAGTACTTTGATGAGAGACTGCCTAGGAATACCAGGTGCTTTAAGCTTTTGGGTTTTCTTTCCTACTTATATAATGTACTGGTGATTAGATTGGTCGGTCTTTAAAATAGCCCTCTTCTTTGCAGCAGTCTTGGCTTACGGTCATACCAACCTGGCTATGCCCCATCTCGTCTGATCTCGGAAGCTAAGCAGGTTTGGGCCTGGTTGGTACTTGGATGGGAGACCGCCTCGGAATACCAGGTGCTGTAAGCTTTTTTGGACATTTTTCACCTTAGTATATAATAATTTTGCCAAAAAATAGAGTCAATGCCCTGATCTCTGAAACTTAGCAGGTTTAGGCTCTGGTTAGTTACTTGGATTGGAGACCGCCTGGGAATACCAGGTGCTGTAAGCCTTTTTGGACATTTTTCACTTAGTATATAATAATTTTACCAAAAATATAGTCCAATGCCCCGACCTCTGAATATTAGCAGGTTCGGGCATGGTTTACTTCATGGATGGGAGACTGCCTGGGAATACCAGGTGCTTTAATCTTTTGGAAAATTTCACGAATTATATAATAATCTTTCATTAAAAAAAAAAAAAAAAAAAAAAAAGTCAATGCCGATCTCTGAATCTTTAGGCAGGTTTCGGTCTGGTTAGTTACTTTGATGAAGAGACTGCCTAGGAATACCAGGTGCCTTTAAGCTTTTGGGTTTTCTTTCCTACTTATATAATGTACTGGTGATTAGATTGGTCGGTCTTTAAATAGCCCTCTCTTTGCAGCAGTCTTGGATTACGGTCATACCAACCTGCTATGCCCCATCTGTCTGATCTCGAAGCTAAGCAGGTTTGGCCTGGTTGGTACTTGGATGGTAGACCGCCTCGGAATAACAGGTGCTGTAAGCTTTTTGGAAATTTTTGGTAACACTTTATTTTGATAGTCACTTTAGACACTCTACTAACAGTAAGTAACTTTGCAAACTACATGTCAACTAGCAGTTAGCAGAGTATTAGTAGACTGTCTGCTTAATATCTTCTAAACTTTTTTGTCAACTTATTGTCAACT
>NW_020529278.1:0-2500 GCF_003368295.1 Carassius auratus
TCTATTAGTTTTATGGATCTTAGTGCTGCGTTTGACACAATGACCACAACATTCTTTTGCATAGACTTGAACACTTTGTTGGCATCAAGTGGAAGTGCATTAGCCTGGTTTAAATCGTACTATATGACCGCCATCAGTTCGTAGCATGAATGAAGATGTACATATCGATCACAAGTGCAGTATGGGAGTACCTCAAGGCTCAGTTTAGGGCTGCTTACCTCTTCACGCTTTATATGTACCCCTTGGAGATATATCAGGAAACATGGTGTTAGCTTTCACTGTTATGCTGATGATACGGTCAGCTCTATAATTTCCTCGCAGCCCGGTGAAACACACCAATTTGAAAAAACTAATGGAATGCATAGTCGATATAAAAATTGGATGACGAGTAATTTCTTACTGCTAAATCAGAAAAAAACAGAGGTGTTAATCATCAGGGCCTAAAAATCTACTTGTAATAACCTAGAACACTGTCTAGACTTGATGGTTGCTCTGTCAATTCTTCGTCCATCAGTTTAGGAACTACGGTGTGCTAACTTG
Source organism: Carassius auratus (assembly GCF_003368295.1). Taxonomy (NCBI): domain Eukaryota; kingdom Metazoa; phylum Chordata; class Actinopteri; order Cypriniformes; family Cyprinidae; genus Carassius; species Carassius auratus. Next base: position 541 of record NW_020529278.1, read on the forward strand.
AATCGCAAATCTTTCTTAGAAAGCCACGTTCTAGCATTTGTAAAACGCAATTTTCTCCTCCAAAAACTATAACTCTAAATTACCGCGCCCTATGCTCTCAAGGTCAACATGCAGAAATGTAATCCACTGCATTCTACTGATTCAAGGTTAGACTATCTGTAATGCTCTTATTCCGGTGGTTGTCTCGCACGCTTGTAAAACAAACTACGCTAGTCCAAACATGCAAGCCAGCAGAGTTCTTACTCAGACACCAGGAAGTCATGCCACTCATCTCAGCCCGTCCTCGTCCACACTGCACTGGCTCCTATCAACATCGTATAGATTTTAAAATATGCTTATTACTTATAAGCCCTGAATGGGTATTTGCACCCTCAGTTTCTGAACTGAGCTCCTTTCTCATTATACTCCTCTCACCGTCCGCTACGTTCTCAAACTCAGGCAATTTGATAATACCTTAGAATATCAAAATCAACTGCGGGCGGCAGATCCTTTTCCTATTTGGCGCTTAAACTCTGGAATAACCTACCTAAACATTGTTCGGGAGGCAGACACACTCTTGCAGTTTAAATCTAGATTAAAGACCCATCTCTTTAACACCTGGCATACACATAACATACTAATATGCTTTTAATATCCAAATCCGTTAAAGGATTTTTTAGGCTGCATTAATTAGGTAAACTGGAACCGGAACACTTCACATAACACCGTACTTTCTACATCATTAGAAGAATGGCATCTACGCTAATATTTGTCCTGTTTCTCTCTTGTTCCGAGGTCACCGTGGCCACCAGATCCAGTCTGTGTCCAGATCAGAGGGTCACTGCAGTCACCCGGATCCAGTACGTATCCAGACCAGATGGTGGATCAGCACCTAGAAAGGACCTCTACTGCCCTGAAAGACAGCGGAGACCAGGACAACTAGAGCCCCAGATACAGATCCCCTGTAAAGACCTTGTCTCAGAGGAGCACCAGGACAAGACCACAGGAAACAGATGATTCTTCTGCACAATCTGACTTTGCTGCAGCCTGGAATTGAACTACTGGTTTCGTCTGGTCAGAGGAGAACTGGCCCCCCAACTGAGCCTGGTTTCTCCCAAGGTTTTTTTCTCCATTCTGTCACCGATGGAGTTTCGGTTCCTTGCCGCTGTCGCCTCTGGCTTGCTTAGTTGGGGTCACTTCATCTACAGCGATATCATTGACTTGATTGCAAATTAAAACAGACACTATTTCAACTGAACAGAGATGACATAACTGAATTCAATGATGAACTGCCTTTAACTATCATAACTTTCATTTTGCATTATTGAGACACTGTTTTCCAAATGAATGTTGTTCAGTGCTTTGGCGCAATGTATTTTGTTTAAAGCACTATATAAATAAAGGTGATTGATTGATTGATTGATTGATTAAAAAAAAAAAAAAAAAAAGTCAATGCCCGATCTCTGAATCTTACCAGGTTTAGGTCTGGTTAGTACTTTGATGAGAGACTGCCTAGGAATACCAGGTGCTTTAAGCTTTTGGGTTTTCTTTCCTACTTATATAATGTACTGGTGATTAGATTGGTCGGTCCTTTAAATAGCCCTCTCTTTGCAGCAGTCTTGGCTTACGGTCATACCAACCTGGCTATGCCCCATCTCGTCTGATCTCGGAAGCTAAGCAGGTTTGGGCCTGGTTGGTACTTGGATGGGAGACCGCCTCGGAATACCAGGTGCTGTAAGCTTTTTGGACATTTTTCACTTAGTATATAATAATTTTGCCAAAAAATATAGTCAATGCCCGACCTCTGAATATTAGCAGTTTCGGGCATGGTTTACTTCATGGATGGGAGACTGCCTGGGAATACCAGGTGCTTTAATCTTTTGGAAAATTCCACGAATTATATAATAATCTTTCATTAAAAAAAACAAACACACAAAAAAAAGTCAATGCCCGATCTCTGAATCTTAGCAGGTTTAGGTCT